>NW_028161806.1:0-72500 GCF_964263955.1 Coregonus lavaretus
AAATCAAAGAACTCATCCTGTACCTCCATGATATTATGTTGCACTATTTCAGATGAATCTATATTGTGCTCTATCACTATCTGCTGAGTCACTCTTGCTACATCCTTTAATTTCAGAAAAGTTGTTGTCGGTGTCGGTATCATACTTCCTACATTTGTTATTGCCGTCGTACCATTAATTCCTTCCAAAGTTACCATTAAAGTAGTTGATTTAGTTGATGTATTAACACCCTTAACTACTTCTAGTGGGAAAGCTACCGATATCCTCTGTGTATTATTTACTGTTGGAGTGGCTACTGTAATATACTTCTCCTGAACTCCTTTGGTGACTGTGGAAGCTTCAACAGACTTCAACTCTTCCATTATAAGCGTCACTTTACGAATTACATAGCCTTTTAACCAATAATTCTTAACCGGAACAAATTTTAATGCTTGCACTAGATAAGTACACATATATTCTCCCTGATCTTTCTCTGTAACATTACGCAAAATAAGTGAACAATCACTCACAACCCTCTTCCCCTTCATATTGTTGTACAAAATATACTTCCTTTGACTAGGGGGCACCGCTTCTACATCTGGTCCTGATAACAATACTTCTTCTCCATAATTATCTCTCCATGTGAGAGGAACGTCCCCTCCCCCACTCCATCTCTCACAGCTACAAGGAAGATGAGCTGTATCACCAATCCTAACCCTAATAACAGTCTTTTCTTCTAAAATTGGTGCTGGAGCTGTTGGTTCCCTTGTAATCAAATGCGATATATTTATGGCTTTAATAACTATCAATGTAGAAAGAGTTAAATTGCTTCTCACTGTTGTTATAATAGACTGAAGTGTTGATGTTATTGTTGTTGATCCCTCTGTTTTCCCTATAACTTTGAACTCTTGACTTGTATTTCCATCTGTCACCACTAGTGTCACTACTTTGACTCTCAGTCCTAACTCTAATCCCTCGCTTTCAAACTGTTGATTGTAAAAGATACATTTATAATCACCTTGATCTTCCTGCTGGGAATTGTAAATATAGATACCGCAATCACCCTCAATCTTTATTCTTCTCTCATCATTCAGCAACGCATACTTTCTCAATGCAACTGCTTCTAACAGATCTAAACTCCTGTCATATCTATCTTCCCACTGAACTCTAAATTTACCTTCACCACTGTTCTCTTTCATGCACTGACATGGGAGCTGAGCTGACTGTCCTAGAGTTACTACAACCCTAGTTTTCGTAACGTTTTGGTCTGACTTTTCTCCTAACTGGTCTGGGCCTACTTTGTCCAACTGAATCACTAGCTTCTCCTGTAACAGAGTTGCCCTTGGTGCTCTCTGCTGCTTCACACTCCACTGAAATATTCCCTGTTGTTTCTGGGACATATTGAAAATCAATTTCCCCAAATCTCCTGTCCTTTCCCCCCATTGCAGAGTCATCTCTGGCATCATCAGAAGTGTAAACATAATCATCCATGCTATCCGAAACATTGACAATCCCCCCTTCTTCCTGTTCTCTTGAGACCTCAACATCCTCTCTCTCTGCGCGTTGCACCTCTTCTACAGGCGCTTTAACACAATGTGACAAATGATACCACGTTGGAGACCCTTTAACCTGGACAGCGGTTCCAGTACTACGAACCACTTCAAATGGTCCTTCACGACGTTCGTTATACCACTTCCTTCTAAATACCTTCACGAACACCTTGTCCCCAGGTTGCACTGTGCTCCTTTTTTTTCCGTCAAGCTCCTCCTCCACCTCTTCTTTTCTTTGCCTGTCAGAAACATATGTGGACAACTTTTTATGAAAATTGGCCATCTATGTAACGTAAGCTCCCATTTCATCTTCCAAAAGAGCCAAGCTTGGACCTTTTCCACTTGTTCGCAAACAAGGCGTAGGCATCCTTCTTCCAGTTACCAATTCATGGGGTGTCATACACAGATCATGCAACTCACTTGAGCGACACACCATTAATGCTAAAGGAAGCGCCGCTACCCAGTTTAGACCCGTATGCTGACAGATTTTTACAATGCGATTTTTCAAGACACCGTTCATTTTTTCACAAATTCCTTGACTTTGTGGATGATAAACTGCTCCAAGACGTTGTTTAATTCCCAATTTTTGCAACAGCAATTTCACTGATTTGTCCACAAATTCCCTCCCATTGTCTGAGGATATTCAATCGGGTAATCCCCACCTGCTTATGACTTCTTTACACAAGAAGTTGGCAACCGACTGAGCATCCTTTCGCTTGGTTGGACAGGCCTCCAGCCATCGTGAAAATCTATCTACAACCACCAACATGTATCTTTTCCCCTCAACTGGTTTTATCATATCAACAAAGTCAATAACCAATTCACGCATAGGACCTCTCGGTGTAGGAATGTACCCAGGAAGAACAGTCACACCCCTGCGAACATTATTTTTCAGACAGATTGTACACCTTCCTATCATATAGTCAATCTGTTCAAACAAATATGGAGCCCAAAAACCATACTCCTTTGTGATCTTTCTTCTAACCTCCCCCTTGCAACATGAGCTAACCCATGTGCTTCCTGAATCATCAGACCTAAGAGGTCTGAAGGCGCTACTATCAACCCCTCATGGTTTCTCCAAAGACCAGTAGCATCTTTGACCGCCCCTCGGTCTAGCCACAACTGTTTGTCAATCGTAGAAGCAGCTTCCTGCATCACAATGACATCCTTAAGCGTAATGATGTCTTCCAAGTCCACTCCATGAGTGACCAGAAGAACCTTTCCCAACTTGTCCGCTCCTGTGACGGCTTTTGCAGCTTCATCAGCAGCTTTGTTCCCTTTGGTGACCTTTGACACATCTGTTTTATGAGCTGCACACTTAGCTATCGCTATCGCTTTAGGCTTCATCATAGCATGCAACGGTTGCATTATTTGCGCATGATGTTGTATCGGAGAACCATCCGCTCTCTTAAACCCTCGACCTTTCCATACTGCCCCAAACAAATGACAGACACTATGTGCATATGCTGAATCAGTGTATATCGTCACCCGCTTTCCTTCTGCTATCAAAAACATGCTTCTGTTAGCCCCACAAGTTCAGCAAGTTGTGCAGACGCAGCTTGTGGTATTACTTCAGCCTTTTCAACAACAAATCCAGTTCCTTGGGCTTTAACTACTGCATAGCCAGCACACAACTTGTCTCCCACACGATAACAAGACCCATCAGTCCAATACTCCAGATCTGCTTCACTTAATGGAAAGGCTTGCAAATCTGATCTAAGCCTCGACTATTTCTCTGCTTCTTGGACACAATCATGGGGCTCACCATCCTCTGAAGTTGGAAAATTCTCAGCTGGATTTACCATATCACACCTCACTAGGGTGACATCTTCCTGCTCTAAGAGCCTATAATAGTCTCTGAGCCTAGGCATAGTCAATGTATATTTCCCATAGTTCAGAAGATTTCTGAGACTATGATGGGTGAGAATTGTTACTGGGTAACCCATCATAACAGATGATGCTTTGTCATACATTAAATATACTCCCACCATTGCTCTGTAGCACAGTGGTAGCCCTAGTTCTACTTCAGAATAGGCAGTAGAGTAGTAGGAAATAGGCTGAGGATTCGTTCCTGTGCCTGTCGGCTGACAAAGAACTGCACATGCATATCTACCTCCAGTAGAAGTAGATACATATAGCAAAAAGTTCTTAGAGTAATCTGGTAGTGTAAGTGCAGGTGCCTCCTGCAACCTCTGTTTGATCGTTTCAAATGCCACATGGCCTTCCTGTGTCCAGGAAAGATTGCTATGTAGTTGTCCACCTCCAGCATCCTTAACCATAGCTCTCAAAGGTCCCATTAAACTAGTGTAGTCCTCCACCCAAGCTGAGGAGTAACCCGCTATACCAAGAAATGTCATCATCTCTCTGACAGTTCTAGGCTTCGGAGCCTTACGAATAGCTTCCAATTGACTTTCTGAAATGCTTCTGTGTCCATGTGTTATTTTCTGACCCAAATAAACAACCTTCTCCTGGCAATATTGCAACTTTTTCTCTGAAACCTTATGTCCCTTTTCTGCCAATACTTGTAACAATTTAATTGAATCTCTATGACACATTTCTTTATTTTTTGAGCAAATTATTATATTGTCTACGTACTGAATGACAGTGCTTTGCAATATCTGATATAGCCCTACCAAATCATCCTTCAGTACTTTATTAAAGATATGAGGACTATGCTTGTAGCCTTGGGCCAAACGACTATACTCATAGAATTGTCGCTTATATGTGAACCCAAATAAACCCTGACTTTCTACACTAAGTGGAACACTAAAAAATGCACCACATAAGTCTAATACCGTAAAATGTGTCGCATCAGGAGGAATTTGGGTTAACAAGGTATGCGGGTCTGGCACTTCTGCTGGAAAGTCAGTCACTACCTCATTCACCGCTCTCAAGTCATGAACCACACGATAAGTTCCATCTGGTTTTTCCACAGGCAACAAAGGTGTGTTACTCTGAGGATTGTTTGTTATCCTTAAAACACCTGCTTTCAAAAGTCCTCCAATTTGTGGTTCAATCCCTTTGATTGCTTCATCTTTCAATGGATACTGATTCTTCCAAGGAGGTCTTGCTCCTGGTCGAAGTTCAACTTTCACAAGTTGGGCTGATTTCACAAGTCCAATATCGGTACTGTGTTGAGACCACAAACATTCTGGAACTTGTTGCAACATCTCCTCTTTCATATGATCTGAATCCATCTTCGCACTGCAAATAGATTCATGTGTCATCCGTACAGCTTGTGGCTCTCCTTGTCCTTGAGCCGAAATCATTATTTTAAGAAATCGTTGATCTTCACTCCTCCAAATCGCCAAGTTCTCTTTCATCGGTCTGAAAACAGCTTTCTCTGCTTCTTTCATCATCTCTCCTATTTGCTTCTGCTCATAGTCCTCCGAAACCAACAAGGTCACATGTGGCACACTCTTCTCAATCTCAAATTCTTTATTCAGATAATCGTCTGTGTTTATCTTCATAGCTGCTCCTTGTGGTCCTAAAATAATGCAACTTGAGCTAAGTTGAACATTCTTCGATTGATGACTCAACCATTCCTCTGAGTGTGGTTTGACAGCACTCTTGAAATACTTGAGCGTACAATGAAATGGATATTCCGGAAGCCTCGCATCCGGCATATTTGCCACAATAAATTTCTCCCATATCTTAACCTGCTCCAAAAAATCTTCACTGAGATTTCCAATCCAGAATACTGAAGACGAATCCATCTCTGTCATCATCAACAATTTGTAAACCTTTTCCTTTGGCACTTCTACCAGACAGCCGTCTGGTGTACATCTTATTGTACAGTTCAACTTACACAATGCATCTCTTCCCAACAATGCAATAGGTGTATGTTCTGATACCAGTATGGGAATTGTAATTTTTTGATTTTTATAGCAGAGCTCAATTGGTTCCGTAAGAGGAATCAGCTGTTTTACTCCCTCGAATCCGATTGTCCTAATGAGTTGATTGGACATAGGAAGATGTGTAGCATCTTCAGGCCGAACACAGGTGAAAGCAGCTCCGCTATCCGCCATCACTTCCAATGGTCGGTTATTTATTTTCACCTCAATTGTTGGATCTTTTTCCGGTCCTGATGCTACCAGCTGACATCCCCCTCTCGGATCTTCCGGGCACCCCTAGAATCCTTGCTCCGGGCCCCTATAAGAGTTCACCGGTCCTCCAGATGATCTTGACTGACCTCTGTATCTTCCTCTGAAATTCCCTCTGATGTTTCCTCCTGGCGCATTGCACCCACGGGCAAAGTGACCAACCTGTCCACAATTATAACATGCTTCTGAAAGTTGTTGGAAACATGGTCTAGCTCTTCCTCTTTCTCCGCCTTCTCGTCCTCTTCCTCTCCAATTCTGCGTCTGTCCAGAAACTGGCTGTGGAATTGAAACAACTGGTACCGCCATTGGTGGCTGGTACAATTGCGTTTGGAACTGTTCTGGTTGAAGCTGTGGCAGTGATTGTTGATTTGGTGCACACTGATTCTGCATAACCAAAGCTTGTTTCTTCGCCTTCTTATTCTCCACCAGTTGTAGTTGATTGAGTTTTCTGAGAGTTTCTTCGTCCTGTTCTTTCTGTTTGTGTTCGTCAACATATATCTAATTTATCAATTCAATAGGTCTCAAAAAAACAGTTTCACCTTCAAACAACAGCCGATGTAACAACCAAAATACACCATTAGACTCTAAATGTCTAATTCTTTGTTCCTTTTGTTTGTCACAGCCTCCCCGCAACACAGTGTAACAGAGGAGTGACCTATTTACCCAAAATCCCCCATGTTGTAGTTTTAGTCACATCCAACGCGTTGTAGTCTAGTGCCGTAAAATCAAACGTGTCATAATCTAGTGCCGTAAATCACACTTGTCGTAATCTAGTGTAGTAAAATCACACGCATGCGCGGTACATTCATCATTACAATTTCACCATGGAAGCAGCTCCAGACAACAGAACGTTAGCATTCCGCTATAGCTCCTCTCCTTTACCCCTTATAGACAAACAATAACACTTAACAGTTCACAAGACACCAGGCACCAAGCCCAAGGTAACTAAACACATTTCTGGTGGCTCGTCCCATTCCAATGGACCACCAAGGAAGAAATATTAATCATAACCCGCATCAAAAATTGGCATGTAGCATGATTAGCATTAGCATTTAGCATTAGCATGTAGCATGAAGCATAATTAGCAGGCCACGTTAGCATTTCTCCCTCCGCCGTACCGTAAAATACCATTTGTTAGCTAAATTTATGCTACCACGAGATCTGTGGAATCGACACGAGAGATTGCATCAAACAAGCCAGCTGAGAGGCAACATTCATCATCAATATACCACGGTCTCCAGCCCATAGGGCCCACCTAAAACACATCTAACGCGTATCAGGATTTTCTGGCCCACCTTTAATAGGTCGCCTGTCTACCAGGGCTTTTCCATGATTTACAGCGGCTCTAAGTTACATACACATCTGCCTAGGCATTCCTTATTCCACTTAATCGATTGCTCTTGAACTATTATTCAAGCAAATATCTCTATAGACCCTTTATAGGCTCTCTCCCCCCTTCTGCGCTGGTTACCAGTGCAAAGAAATGTAGAATGTTTAGTCCAGACCCCTTATAGTCAACAGCAAGACAAGCAACAGAAAGCACACATCAGTTCTCCAACGGTGCATCTCCCCAGCGAACATACCCAGAAGCAGACGAAGTAAACACACACACAAGACCGTGAGAAATCTCACCTTATGCCGGCGCCTTGAGCGAGAGTCACGTCGTTGCTCATGAATATAACACTGAAGAGACGCAGACAGTCCCTTTTCGTGACGCCATTCTGTTGTGTCGAGTCAAATGTTGCCAGTGATGCTGTCAAACGAAGGAGTCCGCTTATACTGAACTTTGATCACAAGTTTTATTCATATCACAAGATTTCAGCATAAGTTTACAGACCTGCAGTGTCTGGAGAAACAGTGTCCCAAAATAATCTGTCTGTTTCTAACCCCCTCTTTGTCTAGCCCATACTTATAAAGAATGCAAAATATGGGTTGCTCCCTCTGCTGTCCAATCACCTGTCTCCCCTGGGGCGTCACCCTACAAATGGCTACTTTTGAACTAAAGTAAACATCCCTTCTGGTTCCACTAGAATAGTCATAATCGTAATACACTACACACCTTTATGTCACATATCACAATTATAACTGCCTACACTTTTAATTTCACTGAGAAGTCTGTTTCAAACTGTACTCTCCATTTTGACAAAATGTCCCTGTTCACCTCTTTACCTGTTCCTCCTCTGTAGGCAGCAGAACCAGATGATAATGTGGTCTACAGCTCACTAGCTCTACAGGTGACCACACAGGTCAGTGTTGGTGTCTCCTCTGTCTGTTGTACCAGATGATGCTGATCTCTCAACAAAGATACAGACAACACCACATTGCTATGTGTAGTAAACGTCACTCTTTAACCACACATCTTTCTTAGTCTTTTTAGTTTTGCTGTATGAAAAACTGTATCATCACATTGTGACCAGCTAACCTCATTGTTTTCAGTGTGTATCCATAACATTACAGTGTGGAGTGTGCC
This sequence comes from Coregonus lavaretus, assembly GCF_964263955.1. Lineage (NCBI taxonomy): Eukaryota > Metazoa > Chordata > Actinopteri > Salmoniformes > Salmonidae > Coregonus > Coregonus lavaretus. The sequence continues at coordinate 8,103 of NW_028161806.1, forward strand.
TGGGTTTAGGGTGAAGTTGCCACTAGATGCTGATCTTGGGTCAGATTTAAAAAATGTTCCCACTTAAGGTTAAGGTTAGGATTGGGGGAGGGGAAGCTGATCCTAGATCTGTATCTATTGGTCCTCTGTAGCTCAATTGGTAGAGCATGGCGCTTGTAACGCCAAGGTAGTGGGTTCGATCCCCAGGACCACCCATACGTAAAAATGTATGCACACATGACTGTAAGTCGCTTTGGATAAAGCGTCTGCTAAATGGCATATTATTATTATTATTGGAAATGTCACCACAGTGATTGTGACTGAATGTTACACGTTCTCTCCAGCAGAGGGAAGCAGCAGCACAGCAGTGACTGACTGAGTGACCTTGGTGGAGTCCTTATCCTGGAAGGACAGCCCACTCCCCTCTCCTGTGTCACAACATCTATCTGCCTCCAATATGCTTCTGTCATACCTCTTAACCCACCCCAGAAAGACCCCGCTATCCTTTTGTGTCCATAAACTACTGAAGACAGTCTGCTGTGTTAGTTTTCTTGTCACCACATACACTATCTGTTATAGTAGTTATGTGTCACCCACCTTTTACCCCTGTCACTTGTTTTTTACATCATCATCTTATTTCTCTCACCTAATTAATTGTCCTATGCCTGTAACTAATCATGATCAAAAGTATAGATAATATAGTTTAGTAGCTACTATGTATAATAACTACTGTACTGCGATAATAAAATGTACTATACTGTCTATATTGCACAATGGACATCTGTCACACCTGATGTGTATTTTTTATGGATTATCAGATAAAATTGAGTTAATCATGAACATATAGTTAGCATTCTTTGTGGCTAACTGAATTGGGCCGTTTGTTTTTGTCTCTCTCTTCAAACACAGTGAAGGGAGCAGCACCAGGGTTGAATAGAGTTTGGGCTAGACCTTTGTCTCCTTGGTATCTTCTTGATTGATTACAGCATGAGGGGGTGAGGTTTGTGTAATTTAGGGCCTTGTCATGTTTAAACTAAACATGAGTGTGTGTGCAAGACAGGGGAGCGGGTGATTGGTTGGAGTAATAGTTCAGCCGTCCTCAGGGACAAAGGAAGTGGGCGGAGCAATAAAAGAGCGGGAAAACTGAAGAGGACTATATAAGATGGAGGGAGACCTTAAGGATGTGTGCCCCTCTGCAGACTGGTATCAGCTTTGTTGAAAACTTTAATTAAGTCATTTCTTGATGCAACAAAAACTCTGTAAGACCTTATTTGTAATAAAGTATAGTGGTTATTTTCCAAAACACACCCTGATCTGTTTCACCTCTCTTGTGCTTGTCTCCATCCCCCTCCAGGTGTAGCCCATTTTCCCCAGTATCCCCTGTGCATTTCTACCTGTGTTTTCTGTTTGTCTGTTGCTAGTTTGTCTTGTTACGTCAAGCCTACCAGCGTGTTTTTCCCGTACTTCTATTCTCTCTAGTCCCTGTTTTCTAGTTCTCCCGGTTCTGACCTATTCTACCTGTCCTGACTCCGAGCATGCCTGCTGTCCTGGACCTATCTGACTCTGACCTGGTTTACAAACCTCTGCCTGACCTGACCCTGAGCCTGCCTGCCGTTCTCTACCTTATTGACTCTGCCCTGGATTACTGACCTCTGCCTGCCCTTGACCTGTCGTTTGCCTGCCCACTGTTTTGTAATAAACATCTATGATTTGAACTGTTTGCATATGGGTCTTATCCTGATTCCTGATAGTACAAACTGGCTGACCCAGCAGACTCGGACAAGCTCTGCGACGTCGTCTCCTCCCACTGAGCCACCATTGCAAGACACGAGGAGTTAATTCACAACCTTATGGAAGGATTCCAGACCTTGGCTGAACGCCACGGCTGTGCTTTCCATACATTGCCGGAGAAAGTCAGCAGATTGTCTATTAGGCAGCAGCCACTACTTTAATCCCCCAGACTCTCAGCAACCCAGCCACCAGCGGCATTTCTTCCCAGCCTACTACGGTGTCCCGAGAACCATGCTTACCTCCGGAGCGCTATGCTGGAGATTCTGGAACCTGCCAAGCTTTTCTCTCCCAGTACACCCTCATCTTCTGTTCCGGTTGCCCTCGCACGTCCTCAATTTCCACCTCGCCTTCAAGGAATCCCGGAAATCTCCAAAGTCTACACTTCCGAGTGAATCCGATGTCACCCGAGTTCTCTCAGAAATCACAGAGGGTTGCCGACTCGCCTATGCAACTTGGCAGAGCTAGATTGTCTCCTGCCGAATGGTTACACAGAATGAACACATAGGGCTGTCATTATATTTCTACCTGTCCTGTAAAAAGACCCGGCTCATCAGGAGGTATGAGTACACTGGTGGCCATTACGGAGAATGTCCAGTCTCCCATTACTCGTATCCCTCTCCATGCCATCCTGCTGTGCGGTGACGGGTCCAAATCTCTCCCGGTACTCATTGACTCTGGGGCCGACAAGAGTTTTATGGACGCTACCCTGGTGTCAGAGTTGGGAATCCCCACTCAAACCCTCTCCATTCCCATGGACATCGGAGCGCTGGATGAGCGTTCTATTGGCAGAGTCACCCACAACATGGTTCCTATCAACCTGCGAGTGTCAGGCAACCAACGCGAGACGATCCAGTTTCTACTTATCGAATCCCCTCAGGTACCCGTTGTGTTGGGGTTTTCATGGCTCCAAAGACACAATCCCCTTGTGGACTGGACTGTGGGTTCGATCAATGGTTGGACCGCATTCTGCCATGCTCAATGCCTGAAGTAGGCGCAGCATGCCCTGGGACGTCTTCCTGCAGGCTTGGGTAAAGTCTCTGACCTTTTCGCCATTCCCATGGAATACCAGGACATCCGGGAGGTTTTCAGCAAGGCCCGTGCCACCTCACTTCCTCCGCTTCGGCCCTATGACTGAGCCATTGACCTTCTCCCGGGCACTGCACCGCCTCAGGGGTGGCTCTATTCACTGTCGGGTCCGGAGACCAAGGCGATGGAAACGTACATTGAGGACTCCCTGGCTGCAGGGTGTATCCGTCATTCTGCCTCCCCAGCCGGCATAGGGTTTTTCTTTGTGGAGAAGAAGGACAAAACCTTGCGCCTGCGTATCGACTACCGGGGCCTGAATGACATCACGGTTAAAAACCGTTACCCACTTCACCTCATCGCCTCAGCTTTTGAGTCTCTCCAGGGGGCTACCATCTTCTCCAAGTTGGACCTCCTGAACGCCTACCATCTGGTAAGGATACGGGAAGGGGACGAGTGGAAGACATCCTTTAACACGGCTAGCAGGCACTACGAATACCTTGTTATGCCATTCAGACTGACCAACGCTCCTGCAGTGTTCCAGGCCCTGGTTAACAATGTTTTTGTGACATGTTGAACCAGTTCGTGTTCGTCTACCTCAATGAAATTCTCGTTTTTTCCCGCTTGGCTCAAGAACATGTCCTCCATGTTTTTCAGTACTCACCTCTCCCAAGATCCCGATCACGTGGTCTCCAGCTGCAGACCGGGCGTTCTTGGACCTCAAGCACCGATTCACAACCGCCCCCATCCTAATCCATCCGGATCTGTCCCGGCAGTTTGTGTTGGAGGTCGACGCCTTGGACATCAGATTGGGGTCTGTCCTGTCCCAGCGTTCGGCCCGAGAACAAATGTTGCATCCCTGCACTTTCTTCTCCCATCGTCTCAACACCACTGAAAGGAATTACGACGCGGGTAACCGAGAACTCTTTTCGGTTAAGATGGCGTTAGAGGAGTGGAGGCACTGGTTAGAGAGGAAGGAACACCCTTTCATAGTGTGGATGGATCACAAGAACCTGGAAAATCTCCACACCGCCAAGCACCTCAACTCCAGGCAATCTCGACAGGCCCTGCTATTCACTCGGTTCAACTTCACCATCTCCTTCAGCCCGGGATCTGTAAATCTTCACAAGGTTTTCACACACTGTTGCTGGTATTTTGGCCCATTCCTCCATGCAGATCTCCTCTAGAGCAGTGATGTTTTGGGGCTGTCGCTGGGCAACACGGACTTTCAACTCTGACTTTCAACTGATTTTCTATGGGGTTGAGATCTGGAGACTGGCTAGGCCACTCCAGGACCTTGAAATGCTTCTTACGAAGCCACTCCTTTGTTGCCCGGGCGGTGTGTTTGGGATCATTGTCATGCTGAAAGACGCAGCCACGTTTCATCTTCAATGCCCTTGCTGATGGAAGGAGGTTTTCACTCAAAATCTCACGATACATGGCTCCATTCATTCTTTCCTTTACACGGATCAGTGGTCCTGGTCCCTTTGCAGAAAAACAGCCCCAAAGCATGATGTTTCCACCCCCATGCTTCACAGTAGGTATGGTGTTCTTTGGATGCAACTCAGCATTCTTTGTCCTCCAAACACGACAAGTTGAGTTTTTACCAAAAAGTTATATTTTGGTTTCATCTGACCATATGACATTCTCCCAATCCTCTTCTGGATCATCCAAATGCACTCTAGCAAACTTCAGACGGGCCTGGACATGTACTGGCTTAAGCAGGGGGACACGTCTGGCACTGCAGGATTTGAGTCCCTGGCGGCGTAGTGTGTTACTGATGGTAGGCTTTGTTACTTTGGTCCCAGCTCTCTGCAGGTCATTCACTAGGTCCCCCCGTGTGGTTCTGGGATTTTTGTTCACTGTTCTTGTGATCATTTTGACCCCACGGGGTGAGATCTTGCGTGGAGCCGCAGATCGAGGGAGATTATCAGTGGTCTTGTATGTCTTCCATTTCCTAATAATTGCTCCCACAGTTGATTTCTTCAAACCAAGCTGCTTACCTATTGCAGATTCAGTCTTCCCAGCCTGGTGCAGGTCTACAATTTTGTTTCTGGTGTCCTTTGACAGCTCTTTGGTCTTGGCCATAGTGGAGTTTGGAGTGTGACTGTTTGAGGTTGTGGACAGGTGTCTTCTATACTGATAACAAGTTCAAACAGGTGCCATTAATACAGGTAACGAGTGGAGGACAGAGGAGCCTCTTAAAGAAGAAGTTACAGGTCTGTGAGAGCCAGAAATCTTGCTTGTTTGTAGGTGACCAAATACTTATTTTCCACCATTATTAGCAAATAAATTCATTAAAAATCCTACAATGTGATTTTCTGGAATTTTTTTTCTCAATTTGTCTGTCATAGTTGACGTGTACCTATGATGAAAATTACAGGCCTCTCTCATCTTTTTAAGTGGGAGAACTTGCACAATTGGTGGCTGACTAAATACTTTTTTCCCCCACTGTATTTACACATATACATACACATACACATACACATACACATACACATACATATACATATACATATATACATATATATATATACACATATATACACACACACATACATACACACATTCATACATACATACATACATACACATACATATCCTTTAAAAAAATATATATATTCCCCTTTATTACTTTCCAACCCCGCCACCCTTTCCCTACTTGGAGTAAACTTGTGAACAACAATGCTTAGGCCTCTACTTCCAGCTTATACCTACTATCTACATTTTATGGACACAGTCAATTGTACACTAATTCTATTTTGTTTGTTTTTTCTCCTGAACTTCCTCTACTCTCAACCTCTCCGATCATTTTCATGATGTCCATCAAGTTTGCTTCTATATGCCATATCTTTCTAACTGTGCTCTTTCACAAAAGCTCCCAACCTACAACCTATATACTTATTATGGACACAGTATGCTTACATTATTAGTTATCTTGTTATTATTTGTTGTTAGTTGTTATTAGTCCCATCCTTCAATTCCATTCAACACCTTCTATCTATCTTTTAACACCATCCATATAGGATTTATATTTGCCATATATATTTAAACTGTACTGTGATGTCTTACAAAATGTCTGAACCTTTCTATTCTCATTGTTTCTACAGATTGTGAATTGAAAATAAACATTTTTGCTAAAAGTATTATTATGTTATTGATCGATTGACTATGACTTTTCAGATTATCCAGTAATGCTATATGCAAGGTTAGCTCCAGGTAAATATTGCAATCCTTTAGCCATTCCTGGACCTGTGTCAAAAAATCAAGCTACAAGTGGACAGTACCAAAACAAATGATCTAATGATTCTTTCTCTTTGCAGCAAAATCTGCAGAGCTGGGAAGATTGTATCCCCCATATAAATAACATTCTATTGGTAGCAAGAATTTTATATAATAATTTAAAATGAAAGATTCAAAGTTTTGAAACCGGTGTCATTTTGCGTATCAGTTCATAAACACTATGCCATGGGATCGGTATGTCAAAGATCTCTTCCCAACTATTTTGCAATCTATATGGGACGGCTGTCAATCCTTTGGTCCTTAAATGAAACTGATATACCTTTATATTTATCACAGTTTTCCATAACCAATTATGTTCTTTAATGCAAGGCCGACAGACAAGTTCCTTACTTTCTCCTCCTTCCATTTCCTCTTCCATTTTTGCGGTAAGGCTGCAATTATTTGGTTGTAATTTTGGGTAGAGCAGACATTTGCATATGTCTTTGTTAGCTGCATGTGCGACATAACTCCACCAGTCCTACCGATTATATCATTTACAAAGATTCTACCTTTTTTTAAAATTAAAAAAAGGTGTTTTTGTCAATTAGTATATTTGAGTTTAACCACAATATTTGTCGCATTATTTGTTATTTCGTTTCTGGTGGATTAAATTGAAATTGCAACCAACTTTCTAATGCTTGTTTTAGAAATAGTGATATCTGGGAGATTAGTTGTAATCTGAATAAAGGGAAAAAGGCCATTCTTGAACATTGGTTGAGACAATCTTACTGATTTGCTAGAGAACCAGTTCAGATTTAAGTATTGCATGACTGAAGCTTTTAGTGATAGGTCTAATGCTTTAATGTGCTTTTGTGTGTTGTACTTAGTCAATTGAAAATGTGCTTAAAGTTTTGAAAAAACAACCTTTTTGATGATCTGTTTTGAGTTTTGTACTAAGAGTTGTGAAACGTTACCACATATGTATGAAAATTGTACCAAAGCAAAAAACAATGTGTGTGAGTTTGAGTGTGAAGTAGTTTGCTGTGTTGGATGCAATGCTCAGTAGTTAACATGACGTTGTGGAATGAGTTTAGCTGAAACTTGCAGCATTCTGGTAATGCAGCTTCCTGAATTAACTTTAACACTTTGGCTTGGAGGACATCTGTGGTTATGAGCTGTACATGACAAAGGGTTCATTTCCTGTATAGAAGAGGGATAAAGGGGCCTCCCAATTGGCGCAGCAGTCAAAGGCACTGCACTGCAGTGTTGAGGTGTCACTACTGTCTGGGGTTTTATCCCAGGCTGTGTCACAGCCAGCCATGAGCGGGAGTCCCATAGGGCGGTGCACAATTGCCCCAGCATCGTCTGGGTTAGGGCAGGGTTTGGCCCAGGGGCTTTCCTTGGCTCATCGCGCTCTAGCGACTCCTTGTGGTGGGACAGCAGTCGTCAGTTGAACGGTGTTTCCTCCAACACATTGGTGCGGCTGGCTTCCGGATTAAGCAAGCAGGTGTTAAGAAGCAGCGCGGCATGGCGGGTCATGTTTCAGAGGATGCATGATTCGACCTACGGTCGGGTAAAATTACTACAAAAATCTTTAAAAGAAGTGGGAGAGAGACAGAGAGCATTCTTGTTGAACGTAAAACCACATCAGACTGGGTTGTGGTCCGGAGGACCCTGAACCATGAACCAGGTTTAAAGTGCGAGTTTGTGGAGGTCTTGGTCTAGTACCCATCACTACATCTCTGTAGCAGATGACCCCTCAAATCTATCAATGTCTAGCACATTGAGAACATTTATCATATAGTTTCTTATATACTGAAATATTGAATTTGCCAATGTGGTGAATGTCGCCCAATTATCGAATATTTGTAATCATTAGCAGTCTATTTTTCAGTAGAGGGTAACAGGATAGTAGTGACTTTTGGTCCCAAAACCCTTAGAGAAAGCTGAAATATATTTTAGTGACTATGATTTTGGGGTTAAACTAGTCCATATGATGCAATAGTTGCTATCTGCCACTGAGGGGGCCATGTACACACAAACAGAAGCAGGAAGAGAGTTACAGACAGTGAAGTCTATTAACATTAGGAAGTAGAGTCATTCTGGCTGTTGCCTTCGTCCTTGACACACATTTGTGCTCAGGTACCATGTAATATACCAGGCAGACTGAAACCCTTATATGGCTCTTCATCTCTCCCTCCTCCTCCTCCTCCTCCTCTTCCTCATCCTCTACAGAGTATCAGCAGGTATGTGTAACATGTTTCTATAAAGGGCCAAAGTCCAGTGGGTCAATTCACTGTAAACACGGTGTAATAAATCTCAATCATTAACAAGCTGTTTTATAGTGTATAAGCAATGGGATTTTTATTCTGCAGTGCAGATTCTGTTGAATTCCAACCTAAATGTGTTTTGTGTTGATGTGTTCACAGTGAGGTATGTGTCTGTGCAGGCCGGAGGTTCCATCACCATCCCATGTCACTATGATCAGTATTACATAAATCGTGTGAAATACTGGTGTAAAGGGTATGATTGGATTCGTTGCTCCTCTCTAGTACGCAGTGACCATCCTAAGAGCAGTGGTAATGCCTCAATCTCTGATGACATCAACCAGAGAGTCTTCACTGTGACCATGACTGATCTGGAGCCAGAGGACTCTAAGACTTACAGGTGTGTTGTGGAGATCAATGGAGGACCAGATATCATGATACAACGGTTCTACCTGTCTGTCACTCCAGGTAAGATCCCTGCAACTCTTACAATTCAGTAAAGTAGAATAGGTAGTTCTCAGTAATGATGAGACAATCAGAAATAGCCTGCTTCCACAAACTAAATGACTGGTGTTCTCATTTCATTTCCTGGTAACTGGTTCCTTGTCTGGTAACTGGTATCACCATTATTGTTCAAGTTAAACCTGAAGAATACTTTATGTTCTCTGTATGTAGATGGTGGTGTAAACTTTGTTTAAACTCTGCAGTGGTTGGTTTTAAAACATTTAAAAAAAAAAATATTAATAATAAAATACTTACTAGAAATAAAGTTCTGCTGCTGAGTTCTTTCTTTGGTGTCTGTACCTCTGTGTTCAGGTACTCCAGGACTCTATGTGGACCAACAGGAAGTGACTGGAGTAGAAGGAGGGAGTGTCACTGTCCGTTGTTACTATAGTAACTCTGGAGATATAAAGTGGTGCAGGATGGGTGGTGATTGTGTGTCGTATTCTGGGACTTTACATGGAACATCAGTGACATTAAAGGATATCAGTCTGGCCAACAACAGAATAGTCTTAACAGTGACTATGAGTGGACTGAAGATGGAGCACACTGACTGGTATTGGTATGAAGTGGGAGAACTAGAGATGTCTGTTCACATCACTGTCAGTCAACAAACTGCAACACAAAACATCACTGCTATCAGTAAGTACTTTCTGTTTGAGTCACAAAAATAGTTTAATATCCATAGTTACTTCACATCAAAATGATGTAATTTTCTTACATTAATATCACCCTGAAAATATGTATTTATTCCATGATTTACTTCTTGACATAGATGATAGTCAGTGAAAATCTGCTACTGTTTTCATAATCCTTGACAGCAGATTCACTTTGTTTCATCATCTGAAACAAATTGGAATATTAACTATGAATGTGATGTTGCTATACAACCTGACTATCTGGTATACCAGTAATTTCATTGATGGCATTGTTGTTTTACATCACAGCAACCCAAGCTCCAACCAATCAACAACCCTCTGCCTCTCCAACTGCTGAGCCTGTTCAGACTGACAACACAAGTCAAGGAGCTGAGGGGAACAAGGAGGACGTCCACCAGAGGTTATTATCACTCATTCAGCTGTATTATCCCACATATTATGGCAATTGGCTGATAATATGAACACAAAGAAATGTTACAATTCCATCATACACTACAACAGCTGAAGATAACCAAACACCCTCCCTAAATGCATATAGAGACTGTTAGCACTTCCTCTTGGTAGAACATCTCTTTGGAGAAGTAGCAGAAATGTTTGTGTTATTCTCACTCATTTGCAAGGACAAGTTGCACTCTTAAAAAAAGAAAACATTATTTGTATAGTAATAATCTCAATAATAATCATATCATGTCTTCAATTGTATGGTCAACTTCCACACATGTGAATATCTAAATAATTGTTCCATTTATCACAACAGTGTAAACAACAAGTTATTACTTTTTCACAAATGATCAATTTATAATGATCTATTTTAATTGTATTTTTGATTCAAGTTCTTCTATGTAATCCATCAGGTCCATAGATGTGAAAGTCCTACTGATTCCTTGGGGCATGTTGGTGGTGGTGACAGCTGGTATCCTAGTCACATGGAAGATCTGGACAAAGCATAGTAAGTAGTCATTTTATGTGAATATAAAAAAGGAGAATAGTTAAGAAAATACCAAATGTGTTGACATTGCGAACAACAGTATATTGCTTAACTGTTATTGATCTTGAATGGCAAAAAGTATTTGGAGGAATTGTCTATAAGAAATCTATTCAGAGGTATTATTGTACTATAACAAACTCAGAAGTAATTGACATCTCCCTCTTTATTCCAGAGGACAATAAGGCCAAGGACCAGACAACTAACAACTCAGTGGTAGGATACACTTAATTTATTATATTCTATTATTTTCAACCATCTGCTTTTCTGTTCATGATTTGGGATCATCTACCATTTGACTCTAGTGTTACCTCTTCAGTTGGTTATCAATGAGTTGACATAAAAGGTCCCATATTCTGAACCCAAGGTCTTATAACACTCAAGACGTTGAAAAATGATGTTTAAAAGACAGAGAACAGGAAGCTGTCAGTTCACTAAATATATATGTGACTGCATCCTATCATGGAAACAAACTGTGGTTTAGTTGGTAAATAGACCAGTCCTGTTTCTCTTTGCTGTTTATTTCTTTGCAGTCTGCTGACCCTGAGCAGGACATTTCATACAGCACAGTGAGCCACACCAGAGAAACAGCACAGCAGGTACAAACTGAATAAACCTGGTTTAGGTCTGTGGAGATCTTGTACTAGTACCAATCACACCATCTCTGCATGGAGCTAAGGTTCTCTCTCTCTTTCTCTCTCTTCCATTTCTGCAATGTGAGCTTGGGTTCTCTCTCTCTCTCTCTCTCTCTCTCTCTCTCTCTCTCTCTCTCTCTCTCTCTCTCTCTCTCTCTCTCTCGCTCTCTCTCAATTCAATTCAATTCAATTTTTCAATTTAAGGGCTTTATTGGCATGGGAAACGTATGTTAATATTACCAAAGCAAGTGAAATAGATAGTAAACAAAAGTGAAATAAACAATAAATATTAACAGTAAACATTACACTCAGAAGTTTCAAAAGAATAAAGACATTTCAAATGTCATATTATGTATATATACAGTGTTGTAACAATGTGCAAATAGTTAAAGTACAAATGGGAAAATAAATAAACATAAATATGGGTTGTATTTACAATGGTGTTTGTTCTTCACTGGTTGCCCTTTTCTTGTGGCAACAGGTCACAAATCTTGCATCTGTGATGGCACACTGTGGTTTTTCACCCAGTAGATAAGGGAGTTTATCAAAATTGGGTTTGTTTTCTAAATCTTTGTGTATCGCTGTAATCTGAGGGAAATATGTGTCTCTAATATGGTCATACATTTGGCAGGAGGTTTGGAAGTGCAGCTCAATTTCCACCTCATTTTGTGGGCAGTGTGCACATAGCCTGTCTTCTCTTGAGAGCCAGGTCTTCCAACGGTGGCCTTTCTCAATAGCAAGGCTATGCTCACTGAGTCTGTACATAGTCAAAGCTTTCCTTAAGTTTGGGTCAGTCACAGTGGTCAGGTATTCTGCCACTGTTTACTCTCTGTTTAGGGTCCAAATAGCATTCTAGTTTGCTCTGTTTTTTTGTTTGTTCTTTCCAATGTGTCAAGTAATTCTCTTTTTGTTTTCTCATGATTTGGTTGGGTCTAATTGTGTTGTTGTTGTTGTTGTCTTGGGGCTCTGTGGGGTCTGTTTGTGTTTGTGAACGGAGCCCCAGGGCCAGCTTACTTAGGGGACTCTTCTCCAAGTTCATCTCTCTGTAGGTGATGGCTTTGTTAAGGAAGTTTTGAGAATCGCTTGCTTTTAAGTGGTTATAGAATTTAACGGCTCTTTTCTGGATTTTGATAATTAGCGGGTATTGGCCTAATTCTGCTCTGTATGCATTATTTGGTGTTTTACGTTGTACACAGAGGATGTTTTTGCAGAATTCTGCATGCAGAGTCTCAATTTGGTGTCTGTCCCATTTTGTGAATTCTTGGTTGGTGAGCGGACCCCAGACCTCACAACCATAACAGGCAATGGGTTCTATAACTGATTCAAGTATTTTTAGCCAGATCCTAATTGGTATGTCAAATTGTATGTTCCTTTTGATGGCATAGAAGGCCCATCTTGCCTTGTCTCTCAGATCGTTCACAGCTTTGTGGAAGTTACCTGTGGCGCTGATGTTTAGGCCGAGGTATGTATAGTTTTTTGTGTGCTCTAGGGCAACGGTGTCTAGATGGAATTTGTATTTGTGGTCCTGGCAACTGGAACTTTTTTGGAACACCATTATATTTGTCTTACTGAGATTTACTGTCAGGGCCCAGGTCTGACAGAATCTGTGCAGAAGATCTAGGTGCTACTATAGGCCCTCCTTGGTTGGCGACAGAATCACCAGATCATCAGCAAACAGTAGACATTTTACTTCAGATTCTAGTAGGGTGAGGCCGGGTGCTGCAGACTGTTCTAGTGCCCTCGCTAATTCGTTGATATATATGTTGAAGAGGGTGGGGCTTAAACTGCATCCCTGTCTCATCCCACAGCCCTGTGGAAAGAAATGTGCGTGTTTTTTGCCAATTTTAACCGCACACTTGTTGTTTGTGTACATGGATTTTAAAATGTCGTATGTTTTTCCCCCAACCCCACTTTCCATCAATTTGTATAGCAGACCCTCATGCCAAATTGAGTCAAAAGCTTTTTTGAAATCAACAAAGCATTAGAAGACTTTGCCTTTGTTTTGGTTTGTTTGTTTGTCAATTAGGGTGTGCAGGGTGAATACGTGGTCTGTCGTATGGTAATTTGGTAAAAAGCCAATTTGACATTTGCTCAGTACATTGTTTTCACTGAGGAAATGAACTAGTCTGCTGTTAATGATAATGCAGAGGATTTTCCCAAGGATACTGTTGACGCATATCCCACGGTGGTTATTGGGGTCAAATTTGTCTCCACTTTTGTGGATTGGGGTGATCAGTCCTTTGTTCCAAATATTGGGGAAGATGCCATAACTAAGGATGATGTTAAAGAGTTTAAGTATAGCTAATTGAAATTTGTGGTCTGTATATTTTATCATTTCATTGAGGATACCATCAACACCTCAGGCCTTTTTGGGTTGGAGGATTTGTATTTTGTCCTGTAGTTCATTCAATGTAATTGGAGAATCCAGTGGGTTCTGGTATTCTTTAATAGTTGATTCTAAGATTTGCATTTGATAATGTATATTTTTTTGCTGTTTGTTCTCTGTTATAGGGCCAAAAAGATGGGAGAAGTGGTTTACCCACACATCTCTGTTTTGGATAGATAGCTCTTCGTGTTGTTGTTTGTTTAGTGTTTTCCAATTTTCCCAGAAGTGGTTAGAGTCTATGATTCTTCAATTACATTGAGCTGATTTCTGACATGCTGTTCCTTATTTTTCCGTAGTGTATTTCTGTATTGTTTTAGTGATTTACCATAGTGAAGGCATAGGCTCAGGTTTTCTGGGTCTCTATGTTTTTGGTTGGATAGTTTTCTCAATTTCTTTCTTATGTTTTTGCATTCTTCATCAAACCATTTATCACTGTTGTTACTTTTCTTTGGTTTTCTGTTAGAGATTTTTAGATTTGATAGGGAAGCTGAGAGGTCAAATATACTGTTTAGGTTTTCTACTGCCAAGTTTACACTATTACAGTGGAACGTTTTGTCCAGGAAGTTGTCTAGAATGGATTGAATTTGTTGTTGCCTAATTGTTTTTTGGTAGGTTTCAACACTACTTTCCTTCCATCTATAGCATTTCTTAATATTATTCAGTTCATTTGGCTTTGATGCCTCATGATTGAGTATTGCTCTGTTCAAGTAGACTGTGATTCAAGTAGACTGTGATTCAATTAGACTGTGATTTTCAATCCCTGCAGTGTTGAGCTGAGTTTCTGAAGTTCCTATACTCTTTATTCCTATGCATGTCGCCATAAGTTTACCTTCTGTCCTGTCCATTTCTCAGGGTCCAAAGCCAGAGAGCCACCATGACGTGATGTACAGCACTGTGATGCCTGATCAGTTCAGGACAGAACAGAAGGTCAACATATGGCTACATGCATCGTTGGTCTTAGACAACATTATGGATGTTACTCATAAAACGTCATAGCCTTGGCAAATTTGCATCTGTTTTAGAAAACAATTGTATTTACAGTTTCATTTTCTTTCTTGGAACAAGCAATAGATACATGTACACTATAACAATACAACAATACATTTTTGTTATCTGGGTCTCTCTCTACCAGCAGGCCCCATTTCCTGAAGATGATGATGATGTCACATACAGCACTGTCATCCCCCAGCACAAGGCCCAACTAAAAGTACAGGCCAAGGTAAAGCTGCTCTGTTGATTAGCCACAGCTAGTATTATGTTATCAGAAACAACAGTAGGTGATTGTTTCCTCAGTGTTAACATAGTCATGGTTATGTCACCATTATACCTATAGGTATAATATATCACCTTTATGTCACATATCACAATTACAACTGTCTTTCACAGAGAACTGTGTTTTAAACTGTACCCTCCATTATAACAGAACTGTCCCTGTTCACCTCTCTACCTGTTCCTCTTCTGTAGGCAGCAGAACCAGATGATAATGTGGTCTACAGCTCACTAGCTCTACAGGTGACCACACAGGTCAGTGCTGGTGTCTCCTCTGTCTGTTGTACCAGATGATGCTGATTTCTCAACAAAGATACAGACAACACCACATTGCTATGTGTTGTAAACGTCACTCTTTAATCACACAAATCTTTCTTAGTCTTTTTAGTTTTGCTGCATGAAAAACTGTATAATCACGTTGTGACCAGCTAACCACATTGTTTTCAGTGTGTATCCATAACATTACAGTGTGGAGTGTGCCTGGGTTTAGGGTGAAGTTGCCCCTATATGCTGATCTTGGTTAAGGTTAGGATTGGGGGAGGGGAAGATGATTTTAGATCTCTATCTATTGGAAATGTCACCACAGTGATTGTGACTGAATGTTACACGTTCTCTCCAGCAGAGGGCAGCAGCAGCACAGCAGTGACTGACTGAGTGACCTTGGTGGAGTCCTTATCCTGGAAGGACAGCCCACTCCCCTCTCCTGTGTCACAACATCTATCTGCCTCCAATATGCTTCTGTCATACCTCTTAACCCACGCCAGAAAGACCCCTCTATCCTTTTGTGTCCATAAACTACTGAAGACAGTCTGCTGTGTTTGTTTTCATTGTCACCACATATATGTTTTTACATGTTCATCTTATTTCTCTCACCTATTTAATTGTCCTATGCCTGTAACTAATCATGATCAAAAGTATAGATAGTATAGTATAGTAGCTACTATGTATAATAAATACTATACTGCGATAATAAAATGTACTATACTGTCTATATTGCACAATGGACATTTGTCACACCTGATGTGTATTTTTAATGGATTATCAGATAAAATTGAGTTAATCATGAACATATAGTTAACATTCTTTGTGGCTAACTGAATTTGGCCGTTTGTTTTTGTCTCTCTCTTCAAACACAGTGAAGGGAGCAGCACCAGGGTTGAATAGAGTTTGGGCTAGACCTTTGTTTCCTTGGTATCTTCTTGATTGATTACAGCATGAGGGGGTGAAGTTTGTGTAATTTAGGGCCTTGTCATGTTTAAACTAAACATGAGTGTGTGTGCAAGACAGGGGAGCGGGTGATTGGTTGGAGTAATAGTTCAGCCGTCCTCAGAGACAAAGGAAGTGGACGGAGCATTAAAAGAGCGGGAAAACTGAAGAGGACTATATAACATTTTTACATTTACATTTTAGTCATTTAGCAGACGCTCTTATCCAGAGCGACTTACAGGAGCAATTAGGGTTAAGTGCCTTGCTCAAGTGCACATTTACGTCATTTAGCAGACGCTCTTATCCAGAGCGACTCACCAATTGGTGCGTTCACCCTATAGCCAGTGGGATAACCACTTTACAATTTTGGGGGGGGTGGGGGGGGGGGGGTAGAAGGATTACTTTATCCTATCCCAGGTATTCCTTAAAGAGGTGGGGTTTCAAATGCCTCCGGAAGGTGGTGAGTGACTCCGCTGTCCTGGCGTCGTGAGGGAGCTTGTTCC
Organism: Coregonus lavaretus; assembly: GCF_964263955.1. Taxonomy (NCBI): domain Eukaryota; kingdom Metazoa; phylum Chordata; class Actinopteri; order Salmoniformes; family Salmonidae; genus Coregonus; species Coregonus lavaretus. The sequence continues at coordinate 24,529 of NW_028161806.1, forward strand.
ACCATTGGGGTGCCAGAGCAGCGAACAGTTTTGACTGGGCTGAGCGGGAACTATGTTTCCGCAGAGGAAGGGGAGCCAGCAGGCCAGAGGTGGATGAACGCAATGCCCTCGTTTGGGTGTAGGGACTGATCAGAGCCCGAAGGTACAGAGGTGCCGTTCCCCTCACTGCTCCATAGGCAAGCACCATGGTCTTGTAGCGGATGCGAGCTTCAACTGGAAGCCAGTGGAGTGTGCGGAGGAGGGGGGTGACGTGAGAGAACTTGGGAAGGTTGAACACCAGACGGGCTGCGGCATTCTGGATGAGTTGTAGGGGTTTAATGGCACAGGCAGGGAGGCCAGCCAACAGCGAGTTGCAGTAGTCCAGACGGGAGATGACAAGTGCCTGGATTAGGACCTGTGCCGCTTCCTGTGTAAGGCAGGGTCGTACTCTCCGAATGTTGTAGAGCATGAACCTGCAGGAGCGGGTCACCGCCTTGATGTTGGCGGAGAACGACAGGGTGTTGTCCAGGGTCACGCCTAGGCTCTTCGCACTCTGGGAGGAGGACACAGCGGAGTTGTCAACCGTGATGGCGAGATCATGGAACGGGCAGTCCTTCCCCGGGAGGAAGAGCAGCTCCGTCTTGCCAGGGTTCAGCTTGAGGTGGTGATCCGTCATCCATACTGATATGTCTGCCAGACATGCAGAGATGCGATTCGCCACCTGGTTATCAGAAGGGGGAAAGGAGAAGATTAGTTGTGTATCGTCAGCGTAGCAATGATAGGAGAGGCCATGTGAGGATATGACAGAGCCAAGTGACTTGGTGTATAGGGAGAAAAGGAGAGGGCCTAGAACTGAGCCCTGGGGGACACCAGTGGTGAGAGCACGTGGTGCGGAGACAGCTTCTCGCCACTCCACTTGGTAGGAGCGACCGGTCAGGTAGGACGCAATCCAGGAGTGAGCCGCGCCGGAGATGCCCAGCTCGGAGAGGGTGGAGAGGAGGATCTGATGGTTCACAGTATCAAAGGCAGCAGACAGGTCTAGAAGGACAAGAGCAGAGGAGAGAGAGTTAGCTTTAGCAGTGCGGAGAGCCTCCGTGACACAGAGAAGAGCAGTCTCAGTTGAATGACCAGTCCTGAAACCTGACTGGTTTGGATCAAGAAGGTCATTCTGAGAGAGATAGCAAGAGAGTTGGCTAAAGACGGCACACTCAATAGTTTTGGAAAGAAAAGAAAGAAGGGATACTGGTCTGTAGTGGTTGACATCAGTGGGATCGAGTGTTGGTTTCTTGAGAAGGGGAGCAACTCTCGCTCTCTTGAAGACGGAAGGGACATGGCCAGCGGTCAAGGATGAGTTGATCAGCGAGGTGAGGTAGGGGAGAAGGTCACCGGAGATGGTCTGGAGAAGAGAGGAGGGGTGGGGTCAAGCGGGCAGGTTGTTGGGCGGCCTGCAGTCACAAGTCGCAGGATTTTATCTGGAGAGAGAGGGGAGAAAGAAGTCAAAGCATAGGGTAGGGCAGTGTGAGTAGGACCAGCAGTGTCATTAGACTTAACAAACGAGGATCGAATGTCGTCAACCTTCTTTTCAAAGTGGTTGACGAAGTCATCCACAGAGAGAGAGGAGGGGGGGGGCGGGGGGGGGGAGGATTCAGGAGGGAGGAAAATGTGGCAAAGAGCTTCCTAGGGTTAGAGGCAGATGCTTGGAATTTAGAGTGGTAGAAAGTGGCCTTAGCAGCAGAAACAGATGAAGAAAATGTAGAGAGGAGGGAGTGAAAAGATGCCAGGTCGGCAGGGAGTTTAGTTTTCTTCCATTTCCGCTCCGCTGCCCGGAGCTCTGTTCTGTGAGCTCGCAATGAGTCATCAAGCCACGGAGCTGGAGGGGAGGACCGAGCCGGCCGGGAGGATAGGGGACACAGAGAGTCAAAGGATGCAGAAAGGGAGGAGAGGAGGGTTGAGGAGGCAGAATCAGGAGATTGGAGGGAGAAGGATTGAGCAGAGGGAAGAGATGATAGGATGGAAGAGGAGAGAGTAGTGGGAGAGAGAGAGCGAAGGTTGCGGCGGCGCATTACCATCTGTGTAGGGGCAGAGTGAGTAGTGTGGGAGGAGAGCGAGAGAGAAAAGGAAACAAAGTAGTGGTCGGAGACATGGAGGGGAGTTGCAGTGAGATTAGTAGAAGAGCAGCATCTAGTAAAGATGAGGTCAAGCGTATTGCCTGCCTTGTGAGTAGGGGGGGACGGTGAGAGGGTGAGGTCAAAAGAGGAGAGAAGTGGAAAGAAGGAGGCAGAGAGAAATGAGTCAAATGTGGACATAGGGAGGTTGAAATCCCCCAAAACTGTGAGGGGTGAGCCATCCTCAGGAAAGGAACTTATCAAGGCGTCAAGCCTTGATAAGGAGGGAGACCTTAAGGATGTGTGCCCCTCTGCAGACTGGTATCGGCTTTGTTGAAAACTTTAATAAAGTCATTTCTTGATGCAACAAAAACTCTGTAAGACCTTATTTGTAATAAAGTATAGTGGTTATTTTCCAAAACACACCCTGATCTGTTTCACCTGTCTTGTGCTTGTCTCCATCCCCCTCCAGGTGTAGCCCATTTTCCCCAGTATCCCCTGTGCATTTCTACCTGTGTTTTCTGTTTGTCTGTGGCCAGTTTGTCTTGTTACGTCAAGCCTACCAGCGTGTTTTTCCCGTACTTCTATTCTCTCTAGTCCCTGTTTTCTAGTTCTCCCGGTTCTGACCTATTCTACCTGTCCTGACTCCGAGCATGCCTGCTGTCCTGGACCTATCTGACTCTGACCTGGTTTACAAACCTCTGCCTGACCTGACCCTGAGCCTGCCTGCCGTTCTCTACCTTATTGACTCTGCCCTGGATTACTGACCTCTGCCTGCCCTTGACCTGTCGTTTGCCTGCCCACTGTTTTGTAATAATCATCTATGATTTGAACTGTTTGCATATGGGTCTTATCCTGATTCCTGATAGTACAAACTGGCTGACCCAGCAGACTCGGACAAGCTCTGCGACGCCGTCTCCTCCCACTGAGCCACCATTGCAAGACACGAGGAGTTACTTCACAACCTTATGGAAGGATTCCAGACCTTGGCTGAACGCCACGGCTGTGCTTGCCATACATTGCCGGAGAAAGTCAGCAGATTGTCTATTAGGCAGCAGCCACTACTTTAATCCCCCAGACTCTCAGCAACCCCGCCACCAGCAACATTTCTTCCCAGCCTACCACAGTGTCCCGAGAACCATGCTTACCTCCGGAGCGCTATGCTGGAGATTCTGCAACCTGCCAGGCTTTTCTCTCCCAGTACTCCCTCATCTTCTGTTCCGGTTGCCCTCGCACGTCCTCAATTTCCACCTCGCCTCCAAGGAATCACGGAAATCCCCAAAGTCTACACTTCCGAGTGAATCCGATGTCACCCGAGTTCTCTCAGAAATCACAGAGGGTTGCCGACTCGCCTATGCAACTTGGCAGAGCTAGATTGTCTCCTGCCGAATGGTTACACAGACTGAACACATAGGGCTGTCATTATATTTCTACCTGTCCTGTAAAAAGACCCGGCTCATCAGGAGGTATGAGTACACTGGGGACTCCCTGGCTGCAGGGTGTATCCGTCATTCTGCCTCCCCCGCCGGCACAGGGTTCTTCTTTGTGGAGAAGAAGTACAAAACCTTGCGCCTGCATATCGACTACCGGGGCCTGAATGACATCACGGTTAAAAAACGTTACCCACTTCACCTCATCGCCTCGGCTTTTGAGTCTCTCCAGGGGGCTACCATCTTCTCCAAGTTGGACCTCCTGAACGCCTACCATCTGGTAAGGATACGGGAAGGGGACGAGTGAAAGACATCCTTTAACACGGCTAGCAGGCACTACGAATACCTTGTTATGCCATTCGGACTGACCAACGCTCCTGCAGTGTTCCAGGCCCTGGTTAACATTGTTCTCTGTGACATGTTGAACCAGTTCGTGTTCGTGTACCTCAATGACATTCTCGTTTTTTTCAGCTGGCTGAAGAACATGTCCTCCATGTTTTTCAGCACTCACCTCTCCCAAGGTCCTGTTCACGTGGTCTCCAGCTGCAGACCAGGCGTTCTTGGACCTCAAGCACCGATTCACAACTGCCCCCATCCTAATCCATCCGGATCAGTCCCGGCAGTTCGTGTTGGAGGTCGACGCCTTGGACATCAGATTGGGGTCTGTCCTGTCCCAGCGTTCGGCCCAAGACCAAATGTTGCATCCCTGCACTTTCCTCTCCCATCGTCTCAACACCACTGAAAGGAATTACGACGCGGGTAACCGAGAACTCTTCACGGTTAAGATGGCATTAGAGGAGTGGAGGCACTGGTTAGAGAGGAAGGAACACCCTTTCATAGTGTGGATGGATCACAAGAACCTGGAATATCTCCACACCGCCAAGCGCCTCAACTCCAGGCAATCTCGACAGTCCCTGCTATTCACTCGGTTCAACTTCACCATCTCCTTCAGCCCGGGATCCAAGAATGTGAAGCCGGATGAGCTTTCACGCCTCTATAGCCCCTCTGCTACACCAACGGATCCTGAGACCGCCATACCCTAACTCTTGTCTCGCGGCTGCATTCGTCTGGGGTATAGAGAACCAGGTCCGTGAGGCGCAGTGTTCCCAGCCGGACCCCGGGGAGGGGGCCCGGTTACCCAGATGTTTGACCCGGACTCTGTCTGTTCCCCATTTCTGGAATGGGCTCATTCCTCCCGACTGGCCAGCCATCCTGGCTCCCGTCGGACCCTGACCTTTGTACGACTACCTTTTTGGTGGCCCACCTTGGTTCATGACGTCTCCATGTTCATCACCGCCTGCACTGTGTGTACTCAGAATAAAATTCTAAGGCAAGCTCCGGCTGGCCTCCTTCAACCTCTTCCCGTTCCTCACCGCACCTGGTCCCATATATCCCTGGACTTCGTCAAGGGTCTCCCTCCATCAGATGGCAAAACCACTATCCTCACGTTGGTGAATAGGTTTTCCAAAGCCGCCCACTTCATTCCCCTTCCCAAGTCACCCTCAGCCAAGGAAATGGCCCAGCTCATGGTGCAGCACGTCTTCCGGATCCATGGACTTCCAGTGGTCTCCGATCGCGGTCCTCTGTTTTCGTTCTGGTTCTGGAAGGCGTTCTGCACCCTCATTGGGGCATCGGCCAGCCTGTCCTCTGTTTTCACCCCCAATCTAACGGCCAGTCGGAGGGAGCCAATCAGGACCTGGAGACGACTCTTCGTTGCCTCGTCTCCGCCAACCCCACCTCCTGGAGCCAGCAACTCGTGTGGGTGGAATACAGTGGGGGGAAAAGTATTTAGTCAGCCACCAATTGTGCAAGTTCTCCCACTCAAAAAGATGAGAGAGGCCTGTAATTTTCATCATAGGTACACGTCAACTATGACAGACAAAATGAGAAAATAAAATCCAGAAAATCACATTGTAGGATTTTTTATGAATTTATTTGCAAATTATGGTGGAAAATAAGTATTTGGTCAATAACAAAAGTTTCTCAATACTTTGTTATATACCCTTTGTTGGCAATGACACAGGTCAAACGTTTTCTGTAAGTCTTCACAAGGTTTTCACACACTGTTGCTGGTATTTTGGCCCATTCCTCCATGCAGATCTCCTCTAGAGCAGTGATGTTTTGGGGCTGTTGCTGGGCAACACGGACTTTCAACTCTGACTTTCAACTGATTTTCTATGGGGTTGAGATCTGGAGACTGGCTAGGCCACTCCAGGACCTTGAAATGCTTCTTACGAAGCCACTCCTTCGTTGCCCGGGCGGTGTGTTTGGGATCATTGTCATGCTGAAAGATCCAGCCACGTTTCATCTTCAATGCCCTTGCTGATGGAAGAAGATTTTCACTCAAAATCTCACGATACATGGCCCCATTCATTCTTTCCTTTACACGGATCAGTGGTCCTGGTCCCTTTGCAGAAAAACAGCCCCAAAGCATGATGTTTCCACCCCCATGCTTCACAGTAGGTATGGTGTTCTTTGGATGCAACTCAGCATTCTTTGTCCTCCAAACACGACAAATTGAGTTTTTACCAAAAAGTTATATTTTGGTTTCACCTGACCATATGACATTCTCCCAATCCTCTTCTGGATCATCCAAATGCACTCTAGCAAACTTCAGACGGGCCTGGAAATGTTCTGGCTTAAGCAGGGGGACACGTCTGGCACTGCAGGATTTGAGTCCCTGGCGGCGTAGTGTGTTACTGATGGTAGGCATTGTTACTTTGGTCCCAGCTCTCTGCAGGTCATTCACTAGGTCCCCCCGTGTGGTTCTGGGATTTTTGCTCTCTGTTCTTGTGATCATTTTGACCCCACGGGGTGAGATCTTGCGTGTATGGTATTATTTTATGTATCATTAAGGCAAATGTAGGGAGAGGTCAAAGGTAAAATAATACTATTAGTAATAAGCATGGATATGTTGTAAAATTAAAAACCTATATGCCTTAAAATGTTTATGGATTGAGAACCAGTTGAAGGGTTAATACAGAGCAGAGACATGTATGTGTTTTTCATAAAACTCCCTGCAGCTGGTCTGGGAATGTAAATGACGTGATGGCTGTGTGGAGATTGAAGTAACAATGGAACTAGTGTTATCATTTCTTTATGCTTATGACCTTATGACCTGACACATGGCCACATGCACATAATCTCAGGGGCCGGGGAGGATGATAAATGATAAATGTTTAATTGTATGTGGTTGAGAATGGGTTATGGATGACATGTTTAAATCATGTTTAAGTATGAATGGATATGTTTTATAATGTGTTATGAAATGATAATGGTGAAACAGAATGAACATGAATGATACTTTGTACTCCAGATGCATGCCTAGATAGTGAATATAGTCAATACAGAGTGTGATTGTTCTTTAACGTACGTATGTGCATAATTTTTTGAGTCATGCCACTAATAAGATACAGTGGCCCCACTTAGAGAAGCGCAAGTAGCCAACATGTGATACTGAAATAAGCTATTCATTCACATAGGGAGGAACTAGCAGCTGTATCAGTGTGGCTATACATGTGTCTGTATAAAAAGGAGCACTCCGGTTCAGGACGAGCAGTTGTTGTTCCATGGAGCAAGCTCAGGCTTTGTTATGCAATAAAGTCTAAATTCTTGAATTCACAAGATCCGGTGTCTTGAGAGATATTTTTGAGTTGATTGTCTCTTAGTCAAATATTTCCACGACACGTGGAGCCCCAGATCGAGGGAGATTATCAGTGGTCTTGTATGTCTTCCATTTCCTAATAATTGCTCCCACAGTTGATTTCTTCAAACCAAGCTGCTTACCTATTGCAGATTCAGTCTTCCCAGCCTGGTGCAGGTCTACAATTTTGTTTCTGGTGTCCTTTGACAGCTCTTTGGTCTTGGCCATAGTGGAGTTTGGAGTGTGACTGTTTGAGGTTGTGGACAGGTGTCTTTTATACTGGTAACAAGTTGAAACAGGTGCCATTAATACAGGTAACGAGTGGAGGACAGAGAAGTTACAGGTCTGTGAGAGCCAGAAATCTTGCTTGTTTGTAGGTGACCAAATACTTATTTTCCACCATAATTTGCAAATAAATTCATTACAAATCCTACAATGTGATTTTCTGGAGAAAAAAAATCTTAATTTGTCTGTCATAGTTGACGTGTAGCTATGATGAAAATTACAGGCCTCTCTCATCTTTTTAAGTGGGAGAACTTGCACAATTTGTGGCTGACTAAATACTTTTTTCCCCCACTGTATGCCCGCAACACCCTTCCCTGCTCAGTCACTGGTCTCTCGCCTTTTGGGTGTTCGATGGGATATCAGCCCCTGCTCTTCCCTGAGCAAGAGGACAAGGTCAGCATACCCTCGGCCCAGATGTCCATCCGCCACTGTCGCCATACCTTGAAGAGAGCCCGGTATGCTCTTCTCAAGACCACCTCCAGGTATGGACGACAGGCGGACCGCCATCGGACCCCAGCTCCCCATTGTCGTCTCGGGCAGAGGGTATGGCTGACCACTCGGGATCTGCCCCTCCGGGTGCTCATCAGAATTTCCTATTTCCTAGTTGTGGTGTCGGAAATACAACTTTGTTTCATTCATGTGCTTTTTAGTGATTTGGTTGGAACAATTCTTCAACTAATAAGAGTTTAGCTAGCTTACTTAACATTGACAATATGGTCAAACTAGCTACATTATACATATTGATGAGGCTGTACTGGTCAGAAATGTATTTGTTGTCATCCTTTGGTTGAAAAGGTTAAAAGGTCAGTGGTGACACTTCACAACTCAACAACTCAGGCGGCAACATTTTCTCAAATCCCCTTGTAATTCCGACTTGGAGGGTTTTTCATGTGAAAATTCCCAGTCAGGACTAGGAATTTCAAAGAAATCCGACAGCACGTGAACGCGGCAATGAACCTTTGATGCAGAAGCATGTAGCGGTTAGAACCCAAGACATATGGGCATCGACTGAAAACCAAGTTGAAGTCTAGTCTCGTGTTTTTCAAGTTTATAATATTTTGGTGTGGTTTTCCTGTTTTTGTCCCGCACTGCAAATATTCCTCACTGGATTCTGGAACTCCAACAACCTTTTTGTCAAATAAACCAATAGTGACACCACACCAGCCACTGCCATCCAACCCTACAGTTTAGCTAAGCAGTCTTTTATCAACATGTAATGCATTGAGTTAACCTGAAACCTGTAGTCTTGTGGTACAGCAGCTTCCTGAGCTACTGCTGATTCGCTACCTTACAGGCCAATGTGGTTTGGAGCTGTGTCTATGACCAGGGTTTATTTCCTGGACAACGTTTATTGTTTCTATTTCTATTCCTTTCTAGTCTAATTCTTTTTAAGACAGAGAGGTATCATATCTGGATTTTGGCAAAACACCTTAAAATCACATAGACTGGAAGTCTAATCATGGGTTTACTTTGAAGCTGATTTTTGGTCTGGTCTGTGGAGATATTGGTCTAACTTTATTGGGAACAAATACCAGTACATAAAGTAAGTACATAAATTAAGAATTGAAATCAATTAATTTGAATAAATCAAATCATATCAATTGTAATGACTGTTCCACAGAATGTATTGTTACCAGCCAATCAGGGGAATGTTCACTTTAACAGAAGCAGAATGAGGGGTACAGACAGTGATGTGTATATGAGTCATTGTCTTTGGTGCCTCTGTCCTTGACACATACATTTGTGTACAGGTACTATAACACAGAAACACAAACCACACATGGCTCTTCATCTCTCCCTCCTCCTCCTCCTCTTCTCCAGACTCTCAGGTAAGGGTAAAATGTTTTTATGAAGTGAAAAAGTCTCATGGTTCAGTGCGCTGCTGCTTGAAGTCAGACAAAATATTAGCTAGCCTACATATTCAGCCCACACTCATCCCTGCCATACCTGCCATTTTGTACACTACTCACTCCGACTGTTGTCCTTGTCCACCTGAATGGGTAATTGGTAGACCACCTTATCAGTTGACCGAAAGGACTGAGTCTAAATGTGTTTTCTGTTGCTGTGTCTGCAGGTACCCAGGCAGGGGAGTACGGTGTGTCCACAGTGAGTAAGGTGTCTGTGAAGACAGGAAACTCCATCACCATCCCATGTCGCTATAATCTGAGATACATAGAATATGTCAAATACTGGTGTCAAGGAGATTACTGGAATTCTTGTTCTGCTCTAGTACGCACAGACCAACCAAAGATATCTGGGACGGTATCAATCTCTGATGATGTCACCCGAAGAATCTTCTCTGTTACCATGACTGATCTGCAGCCAGAGGACTCTGGGTATTACTGGTGTGCTGTGGAGACTACAGGAAGAGATCAACATACATACTTGCACCTGTCAGTTACCACAGGTTAGCTCCCCATACCTCTCCTCAATCACACTGTTTTTTTTATTTGTTCAGTATGACACAGCTATGTAGCTATTGACTTGGGGAAGACTATTTTAAGGCTCTAAATACAATGTATTTACATGGCTATACATATAGGCAGATACATTGTATGTATGGAGTGTGTTTTCATTGTGGGTATACATTGTTATACTGTGGAGAACAGAAACACTTTATTATGAAGGGTTTCTACATAAGGACTTCATAACACATTCATAAGCCATGCATAATGAAATCAAAATCACAACCAAATGCTGATTTATTAATGATCTTTGAGACATTAAATTGAAATACTGTAGAATTCCATTCTTCCTATTGAAGACCGCTCCTTCTGAGGAGTACCAATATGGCGGACGGTGGCTTCAAAGCCTCTCATTGGCCAATACATAGCATCAGCAATCTAGTGTTTGTATACACTGAGTGTACAAAACATTAGGAACACCTTCCTAATATTGAGTTGCACCCCCTTTTGACCTCAGAACAGCCTCAATTCGTCAGGGCATGGACTCTACAAGGTGTCAAATGTGTTCCACAGAGATGCTGGCCCATGTTGATGTCACGGATACGGCCGAGGCTGCCCCTCCTCCTCGTTCGGGCAGGCTTCGGCGGTCGTCGTCACCGGAGTACTAGCTGCCACCGATCGATATTTCTGTCTCTCACTAGTTCTGTCTGTATTGTTCACACCTGTTACTCATTAGGCTTATTAGTTTCCCTATATCACCTCTGTTTTCCCTCCTGAGTGTGTGCGTGATTGTTCTTTTTTACGTCGTCTGTTGAGCTGTTGTTTTTGCTCTTCCCTGCGTGGAGGGTTTGCTATATTTACTTGGTGTCGAGTAAAGCCATTTATTCTCAGTTCTGTGTCCTGCGCCTGATTCCGTTTCCCCACTGCACCCAGACGCTGACAGAATCACGCACCCGTTATGGAGTCAGCAGGCACGCCCGATCCCAGCGCTTCGTTGGAGGAACGCATCCACCAGCACGCGACCATGCTGCAGCGACTAGGTTCGGATCAAGTGATCCACACCATGGATCGATGGGAGAGAGTTGGGTTTTCTACACCTCCTCTTTCGCCGATTTCTCTTCCATCAAGATCCTCAAACCCTGGGTCCAGTGGTCTTCGGCTCTCGCTCCCGAGGGAATACGATGGGACAGCTGCCGGGTGTAAGGGTTTCCTGCTCCAGGTGGAACTTTACCTGGCCACCATCCACCCGGCTCCCTTGGGATACGAGAGCGTGTCCGCCCTCATCTCCTGTCTGTCGGGCAGAGCCCTGGAATGGGACAACGCGGAGTGGGGTGGAATAGACGCTGAGTCCGTTCGTTTCCGGGCAGTATTCGATCTTCCGCCTGAAGGGAGAGCGGCGGGGGAGCGTCTGTTTCACCTCAGCCAGGGAAGGAGGAGCGCACAGGAATACGCCCTGGATTTCAGGACACTGGCAGCCAGCGCGGGATGGAACGAGAGGGCCCTGATTGATCACTACCGATGCAGTGTACGGGAGGACGTTCGTCGGGAGATGGCCTGCAGGGACACTACTCTTACCCTGGACCAGCTGGTAGATTTATCGATCCGGTTGGATAACCTGTTGGCTACCCGCGGACGTCCAGATCAGGGTCCGTCCAGTCCATCCCCCAGCACTTCCGAGTCCACACCTATGGAGCCTGAGTTTTCCCCACATTCCCAGCATAGGGTGCTCGTAGATTCCGGCGCAGCTGGGAATTTCATGGACAGATTGGTTGCGCATAGATTAGGGATTCCTATATTGCCGTTAGATGTGCCCTTCCCCATACGTGCCCTAGATAGTCGCCCATTAGGGTCAGGTATGGTTAGGGAGGTCACAGCTCCACTTCGGATGGAGACACAGGGGGGTCATGAAGAGAGAATTAGTCTCTTCCTTATTGATACCCCTGCGTTTCCCGTGGTGCTGGGCCTTCCCTGGCTAGCCACCCATGACCCCAGTATTTCGTGGCAACAGAGGGCTCTTAAGGGATGGTCACCTCAGTGCTCGGGAAGGTGTGTAGGTGTTTCCGTAGGGGCAACCAGGGTGGAGAGTCCAAACCATGTCTCCCCAATGCACATTCCCTCAGAATATGCCGATTTGGCTCTCGCGACTCAATTACCACCCCATCGACGAGGGGATTGTGCGATAGATCTCTGTGAGGGTGCTGCACTTCCCAGGAGTCACGTGTATCCTCTGTCACAGGAGGAGACGGTGGCTATGGAGACAAATGTCACCGAATCTCTGGGACAGGGATACATTCGGCCCTCCACTTCCCCTGCCTCCTCGAGTTTCTTTTTTGTGAAGAAAAAGGATGGAGGTTTACGCCTGTGCATTGACTATCGAGGTCTAAATCAGATAACCGTAAAATACAGCTATCCTCTTCCTCTCATTGCTAGTATGACGGAGTCATTGCACGGGGCACGCTTCTTCACAAAATTGGACCTCAGGAGCGCGTACAATCTGATCCGTATCCGGGAGGGGGACAAGTGGAAGACAGCATTTAGTACCACGTCTGGTCACTATGAGTACCTCGTCATGCCGTACGGGTTGATGAATGCTCCCTCAGTCTTTCAATCTTTTGTCGATGAGATTTTCAGGGACCTGCACGGACAGGGTGTAGTGGTGTATATAGATGATATTCTCATATACTCCGCTACACGCGACGAGCATGTGTCCCTGGTGCGCAAGGTGCTTGGTAGACTGTTGGAGCATGACCTGTACGTTAAGGCTGAGAAATGTCTGTTTTTCAGACAGTCCGTCTCTTTCTTAGGATACCGCTTGTCAGAGTCAGGGGGCGAGATGGAGTGTGACCGCATTTCAGCCATGCGTAATTGGCCGACTCCTACCACGGTAAAGGAGGTGCAGCGATTTTGGGGTTTTGCCAACTACTACTGGAGATTTATCCAGGGCTTTGGTCAGGTAGCAGCTCCCATAACCTCTTTGCTAAAGGGCGGTTCGGTGCGCCTGCAGTGGTCAGCGGAGGCGAACAGGGCTTTTGGTCAGCTGAAGGCGCTGTTCACCACGGCTCCCGTGCTGGCTCATCCGGATCCGTCCTTGCAATTCATAGTCGAGGTGGACGCGTCCGAGGCGGGGATAGGAGCTGTACTGTCTCAACGTTCGGGTACGCCTCCCAAACTCCTCCCCTGTGCTTTCTTCTCGAAGAAGCTCAGCCCGGAGGAGCAAAACTACGACGTGGGGGATCGGGAGCTGTTATTTTTTGTGAAAGCTCTTAAGGTGTGGAGACATTGGCTTGAGGGGGCTAAACACCCTTTTCTCATTTTGACTGACCACTGCAATCTGGATTACATTCGGGCAACGAGGAGACTGAATCCTCGTCAGGCAACGTGGGCCATGTTTTTCACGCGTTTTGTGTTCACCCTATCGTATAGACCAGGTTCCCAGAATGCTAAGGCAGATGCTCTTTCCCGGCTATATGACTCAGAGGATCGGACCAGGGAGCCTACTCCCATACTTCCGGCTTCTTGTCTGGTGGCGCCGGTGGTATGGGAGGTTGACGCGGACATCGAGCGGGCGTTACGCACGGAGCCCACTCCCCCCCCAGTGTCCAGTGGGTCGTGCGTACATTCCGTCCGAGGTTCGCGATCGTTTTATTTATTGGGCTCACACGTCACCTTCTTCTGGCCATCCTGGCATTGGTCGGACAGTGCGCTATCTTAGTGGGAAGTACTGGTGGCCCACCTTAGCTCAGGACGTGAGGGTTTATGTTTCTTCCTGTTCGGTGTGCGCTCAGTGCAAAGCACCTAGACACCTGCCCAGAGGTAAATTACAACCTCTCCCCGTTCCACAGCGGCCGTGGTCACATCTATCGGTGGACTTTGTTACAGATCTTCCTCCGTCACAGGGTAACACCACGATCCTGGTCGTTGTGGATCGGTTTTCTAAGTCCTGTCGTCTCATTCCTTTGCCCTATAGTTTCTGATCGGGATCCCCAGTTCACATCGAGGGTCTGGAAGGCGTTTATGGACCATCTGGGGGTCTCGGTCATCCTGACCTCAGGTTTTCACCCCGAGAGTAATGGGCAGGTGGAAAGAGTAAATCAGGATGTGGGTACGTTTCTGAGGTCGTATTGCCAGGACCGGCAGGGGGATTGGTCAGTTTACATCCCCTGGGCAGAAATGGCACAAAATTCCCTCCACCACTCCTCCACTGACCTGTCTCCCTTTCAGTGTGTACTAGGTTACCAGCCGGTCCTGGCACCATGGCATCAGAGCCAGATCGAGGCTCCTGCGGTGGATGAGCGGTGGGCGCTCGGAGGAGACATGGAACGCTGCCCATGTACGCCTGCAAAGGGCGATTAGGAGACAGAAGGCGAGTGCCGACCGCCACCGCAGTGAGGCTCCGGTTTATGCACCGGGAGACCGGGTCTGGCTCTCAACCCGAAACCTGCCCCTTCGCCTGCCCTGCCGGAAGCTGGGTCGGCGGTTTGTGAGGCCCTTTAAAGTCCTGAGGAGGTTGAACAATGTTTGTTATAGGTTACAGCTCCCCCCTGATTACCGTATTAACCCCTCGTTCCATGTGTCTCTCCTCAGGCCGGTGGTAGCTGGTCCGCTCCAGGAGTCCGAGGTGCGGGAGGTTCCTCCGCCCCCATTGGACATTGAGGGGGCACCGGCGTACTCGGTCCGTTCCATCATGGATTTGAGGCGTCGGGTTGGAGGCCTGCAGTATCTCGTGGAGTGGGAGGGGTACGGTCCGGAGGAACGGAGCTGGGTTCCCAGGAGGGACATCCTCGATCCCTCCTTGTTAAGGGAGTTCCATCGTCGTTATTCCGACTCGCCCTGCTCCGCGTCCTCCTGGCCGTCCCCGAGGCCGGTGTCGAAGCACGGCTGGAGCCGCGCGTCAGGTGGGGGGTACTGTCACGGATACAGCCGAGGCTGCCCCTCCTCCTCGTTCGGGCAGGCTTCGGCAGTCGTCGTCACCGGAGTACTAGCTGCCACCGATCGATGTTTCTGTGTCTCACTAGTTCTGTCTGTATTGTTCACACCTGTTACTCATTAGGCTTATTAGTTTCCCTATATTACCTCTGTTTTCCCTCCTGAGTGTGTGCGTGATTGTTCTTTGTTACGTCGTCTGTTGAGCTGTTGATTTTGCTCTTCCCTGCGTGGAGGGTTTGCTATATTTACTTGGAGTCGAGTAAAGCCATTTATTCTCAGTTCTGTGTCCTGCGCCTGATTCCGTTTCCCCACTGCACCCAGACGCTGACAGTTGACTCCAATGCTTCCCACAGTTGTGTGAAGTTGGCTGGATATCCTTTGGGTGGTGGACCATTCTTGATACACATGGGAAACGGTTGAGCGTGAAAAACCCAACAGCGTTGCAGTTCTTGACACACTCAAACCGGTGCACCTGGCACGTACTACCATACCCCGTTCAAAGGCACTTAAATATTTGTTATTGCACATTCACCCTCTTAATGGCATACATACACAATCCATGTCTCAATTTGCTCAAGGCTTAAAAATCATTCTTTAACCTGTCTCTTTTCCTTCATCTACACTGATTGAAGCGGATTTAACAAGTGACATTAATAAAGGATACTAGCTTTCACCTGGATTCACCTGGTCAGTCTATGTCATGGAGAGAGCAGGTGATCTTAATGTTTTGTACACTCAGTGTACATCATTGTCTATGATATGACATGCGTTGCTTCTCCCTTGGTGAATTTGTGTCTGTACCTCTGTGTTCAGGTACTCCAGGACTCTATGTGGACCAACAGGAGGTGACTGGAGTTGAAGGAGGGAGTGTCACTGTCCGTTGTTACTATAGTAACTCTGGAGATATAAAGTGGTGCAGGATGGGTGGTGATTGTGTGTTGTATTCTGGGACTTTACATGGAACATCAGTGACATTAAAGCGGACTAGTGATGCCAACAACAGAAAAGTCTTAACAGTGACTATGAGTGGACTGAAGATGGAGAACACTGACTGGTATTGGTGTGAAGTGGGAGAACTAGAGATGCCTGTTCACATCACTGTCAGTCAACAAACTGCAACACAGAGAACCATTAAGATGACCTCAAGTTAGTAGATGAATTACCTACATTATTATCAAATATGATTCACTCTGTTCAATCCAGTGGCATCATCTGGAATTAATTGTAATATTAACTATGAATGTAATGTTGCTATACAACCTGACTATCTGGTATTCCATTACTTTCACTGATGCCATTGTTATTTTATCTCACAGCAATCCAAGCTCCAACCAATCAACAACCCTCTGCCTCTCCAACTGCTGAGCTTGTTCAGACTGACAACACAAGTCAAGGAGCTGAGGGGAACATGGAGGACGTCCACCAGAGGTTATTATCACTCATTCAGCTGTATTATCCCACATATTATGGCAATTGTTTGATAATATGAACACAAAGAAATGTTACAATTCCATCATACACTACAACAGCTGAAGATAACCAAACACCCTCCCTAAATGCATATAGAGACTGTTAGCACTTCCTCTTGGGTAGAACATCTCTTTGGAGAAGTAGCAGAAATGTTTGTGTTATTCTCACTCATTTGCAAGGACAAGTTGCACTCTTAAAAAAAGAAAACATTATTTGTATAGTAATAATCTCAATAATAATCATATCATCTCTTCAATTGTATGGTCAACTTCCACACATGTGAATATCTAAATAATTGTTCCATTTATCACAACAGTGTAAACAACAAGTTATTACTTTTTCACAAATGATCAATTTATAATGATCTATTTTAATTGTGTTTTTGATTCAAGTTCTTCTATGTAATCCATCAGGTCCATAGATGTGAAAGTCCTACTGATTCCTTGGGGCATGTTGGTGGTGGTGACAGCTGGTATCCTAGTCACATGGAAGATGTGGACAAAGCATAGTAAGTAGTCATTTTATGTGAATATAAAAACGAGAATAGTTTAGAAAAATACAAAACGCATTGTCATTGTGAACAACATTATATTGCTTGCTTGTGATTTATCTTGAATGACAGAAAGTATTTAGAGGAATTGTCTATAAGAAATCCATTCAGAGGTATTATTGTACTATAACAAACTCAGAAGTAATTGACATCTCCCTCTTTATTCCAGAGAACAATAAGGCCAAGGACCAGACAACTAACAACTCAGTGGTAGGATACACTTAATTTATTATATTCTATTATTTTCAACCATCTGCTTTTCTGTTCTTGAGTTCAGATCATCTTCCATTTGACTCTAGTATTACCTCTTCAGTTGGTTATCAATGAGTTGACATAAAAGGTCCCATATTCTGAACCCAAGGTCTTATAACACTCAAGACGTTGAAAAATGCTGTTTAAAAGACAGAGAACAGGAAGCTGTCAGTTCACTAAATATATATGTGACTGCATCCTATCATGGAAACAAACTGTGGTTTAGTTGGTAAATAGACCAGTCCTGTTTCTCTTTGCTATTTATTTCTTTGCAGTCTGCGGACCCTGAGCAGGACATTTCATACAGCACAGTGAGCCACACCAGAGAAACAGCACAGCAGGTACAAACTGAATAAACCTGGTTTAGGTCTGTGGAGATCTTGGACTAGTACCAATCACACATTTTCTGCATGGAGCTAAGGTTCTCTCTCTCTTTCTCTCTCTCCATTTCTGCAATGTGAGCTTGGGTTCTCTCTCTCTCTCTCTCTCTTCTCTCTCTCTCTCTCTCTCTCTCTCTCTCTCTCTCTCTCTCTCTCTCTCTCTCTCTCTCTCTCTCTCTCTCGCTCGCTCGCTCTCAATTCAATTCAATTTTTCAATTTAAGGGCTTTATTGGCATGGGAAACGTATGTTAATATTGCCAAAGCAAGTGAAGTAGATAGTAAACAAAAGTGAAATAAACAATAAATATTAACAGTAAACATTACACTCAGAAGTTTCAAAAGAATAAAGACATTTCAAATGTCATATTATGTCTATATACAGTGTTGTAACAATGTGCAAATAGTTAAAGTACAAATGGGAAAATAAATAAACATAAATATGGGTTGTATTTACAATGGTGTTTGTTCTTCACTGGTTGCCCTTTTCTTGTGGCAACAGGTCACAAATCTTGCATCTGTGATGGCACACTGTGGTTTTTCACCCAGTAGATAAGGGAGTTTATCAAAATTGGGTTTGTTTTCTAATTCTTTGTGGATCGCTGTAATCTGAGGGAAATATATGTCTCTAATATGGTCATACATTTGGCAGGAGGTTTGGAAGTGCAGCTCAGTGTGCACATAGCCTGTCTTCTCTTGAGAGCCAGGTCTTCCTACGGTGGCCTTTCTCAATAGCAAGGCTATGCTCACTGAGTCTGTACATAGTCAAAGCTTTCCTTAATTTTGGGTCAGTCACAGTGGTCAGGTATTCTGCCACTGTGTACTCTCTGTTTAGGGCCAAATAGCATTCTAGTTTGCGCTGTTTTTTTGTTTGTTCTTTCCAATGTGTCAAGTAATTCTCTTTTTGTTTTCTCATGATTTGGTTGGGTCTAATTGTGTTGTTGTTGTTGTTGTCTTGGGGCTCTGTGGGGTCTGTTTGTGTTTGTGAACAGAGCCCCAGAGCCAGCTTACTTAGGGGACTCTTCTCCAAGTTCATCTCTCTGTAGGTGATGGCTTTGTTAAGGAAGTTTTGGGAATCGCTTGCTTTTAAGTGGTTATAGAATTTAACGGCTCTTTTCTGGATTTTGATAATTAGCGGGTATTGGCCTAATTCTGCTCTATATGCATTATTTGGTGTTTTACGTTGTACACAGAGGATGTTTTTGCAGAATTCTGCATGCAGAGTCTCAATTTGGTGTCTGTCCCATTTTGTGAATTATTGGTTGGTGAGCGGACCCCAGACCTCACAACCATAAAAGGCAATGGGTTCTATAACTGATTCAAGTATTTTTTGCCAGATCCTAATTGGTATGTCAAATTGTATGTTCCTTTTGATTGCATAGAAGGCCCTTCTTGCCTTGTCTCTCAGATCGTTCACAGCTTTGTGGAAGTTACCTGTGGCGCTGATGTTTAGGCCGAGGTATGTATAGTTTTTTGTGTGCTCTAGGGCAACGGTGTCTAGATGGAATTTGTATTTGTGGTCCTGGCAACTGGACCTTTTTTGGAACACCATTATTTTTGTCTTACTGAGATTTACTGTCAGGGCCCAGGTCTGACAGAATCTGTGCAGAAGATCTAGGTGCTGCTGTAGGCCCTCCTTGGTTGGCGACAGAAGCACCAGATCATCAGCAAACAGTAGACATTTTACTTCAGATTCTAGTAGGGTGAGGCCGGGTGCTGCAGACTGTTCTAGTGCCCTCGCCAATTCGTTGATATATATGTTGAAGAGGGTCGGGCTTAAAATGCATCCCTGTCTCACCCCACAGCCCTGTGGAAAGAAATGTGTGTGTTTTTTACCAATTTTAACCGCACACTTGTTGTTTGTGTACATGGATTTTATAATGTCGTATGTTTTTCCCCCAACCCCACTTTCCATCAATTTGTATAGCAGACCCTCATGCCAAATTGAGTCAAAAGCATTTTTGAAATCAACAAAGCATGAGAAGACTTTGCCTTTGTTTTGGTTTGTTTGTTTGTCAATTAGGGTGTGCAGGGTGAATACGTGGTCTGTCGTACGGTAATTTGGTAAAAAGCCAATTTGACATTTGCTCAGTACATTGTTTTCACTGAGGAAATAAACTAGTCTGCTGTTAATGATAATGCAGAGGATTTTCCCAAGGATGCTGTTGACGCATATCCCACGGTAGTTATTGGGGTCAAATTTGTCTCCACTTTTGTGGATTGGGGAGATCAGTCCTTGGTTCCAAATATTGGGGAAGATGCCAGAACCAAGGATGATGTGAAAGAGTTTAAGTATAGCTAATTGAAATTTGTGGTCTGTATATTTTATCATTTCATTGAGGATACCATCAACACCTCAGGCCTTTTTGGGTTGGAGGGTTTGTATTTTGTCCTGTAGTTCATTCAATGTAATTGGAGAATCCAGTGGGTTCTGGTATTCTTTAATAGTTGATTCTAAGATTTGCATTTGATAATGTATATTTTTTTGCTGTTTGTTCTCTGTTATAGGGCCAAAAAGATTGGAGAAGTGGTTTACCCACACATCTCGTTTTGGATAGATAGCTCTTCGTGTTGTTGTTTATTTAGTGTTTTCCAATTTCCCAGAAGTGGTTAGAGTCTATGGATTCTTCAATTACATTGAGCTGATTTCTGACATGCTGCTCCTTATTTTTCCGTAGTGTATTTCTGTATTGTTTTAGTGATTTACCATAGTGGTTAGAGTCTATGGATTCTTCAATTACATTGAGCTGATTTCTGACATGCTGCTCCTTATTTTTCCATTAGTGTTTTTCTGTATTGTTTTAGTGATTTACCATAGTGTAGGCTCAGGTTTTCTGGGTCTCTATGTTTTTGGTTGGATAGGTTTCTCAATTTATTTCTTATGTTTTTGCATTCTTCATCAAACCATTTATCACTGTTGTTACTTTTCTTTGGTTTTCTGTTAGAGATTTTTAGATTTGATAGGGAAGCTGAGAGGTCAAATATACTGTTTAGGTTTTCTACTGCCAAGTTTACACTATTACAGTGGAACGTTTTGTCCAGGAAGTTGTCTAGAATGGATTGAATTTGTTGTTGCCTAATTGCTTTTTGGTATGTTTCAACACTACTTTCCTTCCATCTATAGCATTTCTTAATATTATTCAGTTCCTTTGGCTTTGATGCGTCATGATTGAGTATTGCTCTGTTCAAGTAGACTGTGATTCAAGTAGACTGTGATTCAAGTAGACTGTGATTTTCAATCCCTGCAGTGTTGAGCTGAGTATCTGAAGTTCCTATACTCTGTATTCCTATGCATTTACATTTACATTTACGTCATTTAGCAGACGCTCTTATCCAGAGCGACTTACAAATTGGTGCATTCACCCTATAGCTAGTGGGATAACCACTTTACAATATTTATTTTTTTATTTTTTTATTTTTTGGGGGGGGAGGGGTAGAAGGATTACGTTATCCTATCCCAGGTATTCCTTAAAGAGCTGGGGTTTCAAATGTCTCCGGAAGGTGGTGAGTGACTCCGCTGTCCTGGCGTCGTGAGGGAGCTTGTTCCACCATTGGGGTGCCAGAGCAGCGAACAGTTTTGACTGGGCTGAGCGGGAACTATGCTTCCGCAGAGGAAGGGGAGCCAGCATGCCAGAGGTGGATGAACGCAATTCCCTCGTTTGGGTGTAGGGACTGATCAGAGCCTGAAGGTACGGAGGTGCCGTTCCCCTCACTGCTCCATAGGCAAGCACCATGGTCTTGTAATGGATGCGAGCTTCAACTGGAAGCCAGTGGAGTGTGCGGAGGAGGGGGGTGACGTGTGAGAACTTGGGAAGGTTGAACACCAGACGGGCTGCGGCATTCTGGATGAGTTGTAGGGGTTTAATGGCACAGGCAGGGAGCCCAGCCAACAGTGAGTTGCAGTAATCCAGACGGGAGATGACAAGTGCCTGGATTAGGACCTGTGCTGCTTCCTGTGTAAGGCAGGGTCGTACTCTCCGAATGTTGTAGAGCATGAACCTGCAGGAGCGGGTCACCGCCTTGATGTTAGCGGAGAACGACAGGGTGTTGTCCAGGGTCACGCCAAGGCTCTTCGCACTCTGGGAGGAGGACACAACGGAGTTGTCAACCGTGATGGCGAGATCATGGAACGGGCAGTCCTTCCCCGGGAGGAAGAGCAGCTCCGTCTTGCCAGGGTTCAGCTTGAGGTGGTGATCTGTCATCCATACTGATATGTCTGCCAGACATGCAGAGATGCGATTCGCCACCTGGTTATCAGAAGGGGGAAAGGAGAAGATTAGTTGTGTATCGTCAGCGTAGCAATGATAGGAGAGGCCATGTGAGGATATGACAGAGCCAAGTGACTTGGTGTATAGGGAGAAAAGGAGAGGGCCTAGAACTGAGCCCTGGGGGACACCAGTGGTGAGAGCACGTGGTGCGGAGACAGCTTCTCGCCATGCCTCTTGGTAGGAGCGACCGGTCAGGTCGGACGCAATCCAGGAGTGAGCCGCGCCGGAGATGCCCAGCTCGGAGAGGGTGGAGAGGAGGATCTGATGGTTCACAGTATCAAAGGCAGCAGACAGGTCTAGAAGGACAAGAGCAGAGGAGAGAGAGTTAGCTTTAGCAGTGCGGAGAGCCTCCGTGACACAGAGAAGAGCAGTCTCAGGTGAATGACCAGTCCTGAAACCTGACTGGTTTGGATCAAGAAGGTCATTCTGAGAGAGATAGCAAGAGAGTTGGCTAAAGACGGCACGCTCAATAGTTTTGGAAAGAAAAGAAAGAAGGGATACTGGTCTGTAGTTGTTGACATCAGTGGGATCGAGTGTTGGTTTTTTGAGAAGGGGTGCAACTCTCGCTCTCTTGAAGACGGAAGGGACATAGCCAGCGGTCAAGGATGAGTTGATCAGCGAGGTGAGGTAGGGGAGAAGGTCACCGGAGATGGTCTGGAGAAGAAAGGAGGGGATTGGGTCAAGCGGGCAGGTTGTTGGGCGGCCTGCAGTCACTAGTCGCAAGATTTTATCTGGAGAGAGAGGGGAGAAAGAAGTCAAAGCATAGGGTAGGGCAGTGTGAGCAGGACCAGCAATGTCATTAGACTTAACAAACGAGGATCGGATGTCGTCAACCTTCTTTTCAAAGTGGTTTACGAAGTCATCCACAGAGAGGGAGGAGGGGGGGAGGGGGGGTGGGGGGGAGGATTCAGCAGTGAGGAGAATGTGGCAAAGAGCTTCCTAGGGTTAGAGGCAGATGCTTGGAATTTAGAGTGGTAGAAAGTGGCCTTAGCAGCAGAAACATATGAAGAAAATGTAGAGAGGAGGGAGTGAAAAGATGCCAGGTCGGCGGGGAGTTTAGTTTTCTTCCATTTCCGCTCAGCTGCCCGGAGCTCCGTTCTGTGAGCTCGCAATGAGTCATCAAGCCACGGAGCTGGAGGGGAGGACCGAGCCGGCCGGGAGGATAGGGGACACAGGGAGTCAAAGGATGCAGAAAGGGAGGAGAGGAGGATTGAGGAGGCAGAATCAGGAGATAGGAGGGAGAAGGATTGAGCAGAGGGAAGAGATGATAGGATGGAAGAGGAGAGAGTAGTGGGAGAGAGAGAGCGAAGGTTGCGGCGGCACGTTACCATCTCTGTAGGGGCAGAGTGAGTAGTGTTGGAGGAGAGCGAGAGAGAAAAGGATACAAAGTAGTGGTCGGAGACATGGAGGGGAGTTGTAGTGAGATTAGTAGAAGAGCAACATCTAGTAAAGATGAAGTCAAGCGTATTGCCTGCCTTGTGAGTAGGGGGGGACGGTGAGAGGGTGAGGTCAAAAGAGGAGAGGAGTGGAAAGAAGGAGGCAGAGAGAAATGAGTCAAATGTAGACGTAGGGAGGTTGAAATCCCCCAAAACTGTGAAGGGTGAGCCATCCTCAGGAAAGGAACTTATCAAGGCGTCAAGCTCATTGATGAACTCTCCAAGGGAACCTGGAGGGCGATAGATGACAAGGATATTAAGCTTAAATCGGCTAGTGACTGTGACAGCGTGGAATTCAAATGAGGAGATAGACAGATGGGTTAGGGGAAAAATTGAGAATGACCACTTGGGAGAGATGAGGATTCCTGTGCCACCACCCCTCTGACCAGATGCTCTCGTGGTATGCGAGAACACATGGTCAGACGAGGAGAGAGCAGTAGGAGTAGCAGTGTTTTCAGTGGTAATCCATGTTTCCGTCAGCGCCAGGAAGTCGAGGGACTGGAGGGTAGCATAGGCTGGGATGAAGTCAGCCTTGTTGGCAGCAGAACGGCAGTTCCAGAGGCTGCCTGAGACCTGGAACTCCAGGTGTGTGGTGCGTGCAGGGACCACCAGGTTAGAGAGGCAGCAGCCACGCGGTGTGAGGCGTTTGTGTAGCCTGTGCGGAGAGGAGAGAACAGGGATAGGCAGAGGCATAGTTGACAGGCTGTAGCAGATGGCTACAATAATGCAGAGGAGATCGGAATGAAATGAACTAAACATTTGGGAAAGGAGAGAGCAGGGCCTCCCTTACCAAAAAAATATAACACTCCCAACTTCCACCTCAGAAACTATAATTGTTTCACTGAACCACCCGAATAAAACTCTCCCAACTTCCACTTTAGAAATTAGAATTGTTGTAAACTACAGCGGTTCAATGTTTCAAGGAATAGACCCAACTTACTTTATTCAGCTAGCTAACTATGACGCCATAGCTAACTAGCATGCTAGCATCCAATAACACACAGTTTAGCACCAATACTTGGTTACAACAAACTACCAATAGTGTGTTAACACACTAAACAGATAATTCGTGTCCGTGTCTAGTTCTTTCATAACGCAGCAATAATTAAACGTTGGCTAGCTTAGCACAAATATATTGTATTTAGCTACCACAGTACAGCTAGCTGGTAGTGTTGGCTAGCTAGCAATGGCTGCTGTGTTGACTTTGTTTGAAAAACGGCGTCGCTGCGAACGAATGTAGCTGGCTAAAAGGATATTTTATTTAGTTGCTACCGTTGCTAATAGCTACTCCAACTAGTCCAGGAGGTGAGTTAGCTAGCCAGCTTCGTGCTACACCCGGCACCGCCGCACCGCCGAATACAAAAGTAACCTACAATAACTACATACAACAACTACCCACAACAGCCCACGATGCCTACCTACAATACCTAGTAATATACAGCCCACGATGCCTACCTATAATACCTAACTACAATCTAAATACATAGTTTAAGCCTTACTCGACAAAGCCCAAGCTATGTATAAAGCCAAACTTCCCCGACGCCAGCTGTCTGGGTGGCAGACTGCAATCAGTAGCTGTAATTAAGTACAGCAGCTACCAACCACCTAACGTTAATGCCTCGGATAATGAGGTTAGAAAAACAGCTGAATGGTAGGTAGCTAGCTGGCTCAATTACAGGTACTCTTAAGCGTGAAATAACATTGGAAACAACTAACCACAGTTGCTAAAAGTTACCAGTAGCTACCCGCTAGCTAGCTAGCTTTGTTGGTCCAAGTAGTGGGTTAGCTAGCCTCGTGCTTCGCTGGGGTCCGCCGAATACAATAATTACCTACAATAATTACCTACAATAACCTACAATAACTACCTAAGTAAACTACCTATAATACCTAACTACAATACCTACCTACAATCTAAATACATGGTTTAAGCTTTACTCAACACCATATAAGAAGCCAAGCTTACCTCCTGCTAGAGAAAACACAACCTCTCCCGTTGATTTCCACACACTATGCATGTCGCCATATGTTTACCTTCTGTCCTGTCCATTTCTCAGGGTCCAAAGCCAGAGAGCCACCATGACGTGATGTACAGCACTGTGATGCCTGATCAGTTCAGGACAGAACAGAAGGTCAACATATGGCTACATACTGTACATCGTTGGTCTTAGACAACATTATGGATGTTACTCATAAAACGTCATAGCCTTGGCAAATTTGCATCTGTTTTAGAAAACAATTGTATTTACAGTTTCATTTTCTTTCTTGGAACAAGCAATAGATAAATGTACACTATAACAATACAACAATACGTTTTTGTTATCTGGGTCTCTCTCTATCAGCAGGCCCCATTTCCTGAAGATAATGATGATGTCACATACAGCACTGTCATCCCCCAGTACAAGGCTCAACTAAAAGTACAGGCCAAGGTAAAGCTGCTCTGTTGATTAGCAACAGCTAGTATTATGTTATCAGAAACAACAGTAGGTGATTGTTTCCTCAGTGTTAATATAGTCATGGTTATGTCACCATTATACCTATAGGCCTAATATATCACCTTTATATCACATATCACAATTACAACTGTCTTTCACAGAGAACTGTGTTTTAAACTGTACTCTCCATTGTGACAAAATGTCCCTGTTCACCTCTCTACCTGTTCCTCCTCTGTAGGCAGCAGAACCAGATGATAATGTGGTCTACAGCTCACTAGCTCTACAGGTGACCACACAGGTCAGTGTTGGTGTCTCCTCTGTCTGTTGTACCAGATGATGCTGATCTCTCAACAAAGATACAGACAACACCACATTGCTATGTATTGTAAACGTCACTCTTTAATCACACAAATCTTTCTTAGTCTTTTTAGTTTTGCTGCATGAAAAACTGTATAATCACGTTGTGACCAGCTAACCACATTGTTTTCAGTGTGTATCCATAACATTACAGTGTGGAGTGTGCCTGGGTTTAGGGTGAAGTTGCCCCTAGATGCTGATCTTGGGTCAGATTTTTTTTTTTATCCCACTAAAGGTTAAGGTTAGGATTGGGGGAGGGGAAGCTGATTCTAGATCTCTATCTATTGGAAATGTCACCACAGTGATTGTGACTGAATGTTACACGTTCTCTCCAGCAGAGGGCAGCAGCAGCACAGCAGTGACTGACTGAGTGACCTTGGTGGAGTCCTTATCCTGGAAGGACAGCCCACTCCCCTCTCCTGTGTCACAACATCTATCTGCCTCCAATATGCTTCTGTCATACCTCTTAACCCACACCAGAAAGACCCCTCTATCCTTTTGTGTCCATAAACTACTGAAGACAGTCTGCTGTGTTTGTTTTCATTGTCACCACATATCTGTTATTAGTTATTTTCCATCCACCTTTCCCCTTGTCACTTGTTTTTTACATCATCATCTTATTTCTCTCACCTATTTAATTGTCCTATGCCTGTAACTAATCATGATCAAAAGTTTAGATAGTATAGTATAGTAGCTACTATGTATAATAAATACTGTACTGCGATAATAAAATGTACTATACTGTCTATATTGCACAATGGACATTTGTCACACCTGATGTGTATTTTTAATGGATTATCAGATAAAATTGAGTTAATCATGAACATATAGTTAACATTCTTTGTGGCTAACTGAATTTGGCCGTTTGTCTTTGTCTCTCTCTTCAAACACAGTGAAGGGAGCAGCACCAGGGTTGAATAGAGTTTGGGCTAGACCTTTGTCTCCTTGGTATCTTCTTGATTGATTACAGCATGAGGGGGTGAGGTTTGTGTAATTTAGGGCCTTGTCATGTTTAAACTAAACATGAGTGTGTGTGCAAGACAGGGGAGCGGGTGATTGGTTGGAGTAATAGTTCAGCCGTCCTCAGAGACAAAGGAAGTGGGCGGAGCAATAAAAGAGCGGGAAAACTGAAGAGGACTATATAAGATGGAGGGAGACCTTAAGGATGTGTGCCCCTCCGCAGACTGGTATCGGCTTTGTTGAAAACTTTAATAAAGTAATTTCTTGATGCAACAAAAACTCTGTAAGACCTTATTTGTAATAAATACTCTGTAAGACCTGTCTTGTGCTTGTCTCCATCCCCCTCCAGGTGTAGCCCATTTTCCCCAGTATCCCCTGTGCATTTCTACCTGTGTTTTCTGTTTGTCTGTTGCCAGTTTGTCTTGTTACGTCAAGCCTACCAGCGTGTTTTTCCCGTACTTCTATTCTCTCTAGTCCCTGTTTTCTAGTTCTCCCGGTTCTGACCTATTCTACGTGTCCTGACTCCGAGCATGCCTGCTGTCCTGGACCTATCTGACTCTAACCTGGTTTACAAACCTCTGCCTGACCTGACCCTGAGCCTGCCTGCCGTTCTCTACCTTATTGACTCGGCCCTGGATTACTGACCTCTGCCTGCCCTTGACCTGTCGTTTGCCTGCCCACTGTTTTGTAATAATCATCTATGATTTGAACTGTTTGCATATGGGTCTTATCCTGATTCCTGATAGTACAAACTGGCTGACCCAGCAGACTCGGACAAGCTCTGCGACGCCGTCTCCTCCCACTGAGCCACCATTGCAAGACACGAGGAGTTACTTCACAACCTTATGGAAGGATTCCAGACCTTGGCTGAACGCCACGGCTGTGCTTGCCATACATTGCCGGAGAAAGTCAGCAGATTGTCTATTAGGCAGCAGCCACTACTTTAATCCCCCAGACTCTCAGCAACCCCGCCACCAGCGGCATTTCTTCCCAGCCTACCACGGTGTCCCGAGAACCTTGCTTACCTCCGGAGCGCTATGCTGGAGATTCTGGAACCTGCCAGGCTTTTCTCTCCCAGTACTACCTCATCTTCTGTTCCGGTTGCCCTCGCACGTCCTCAATTTCCACCTCGCCTCCAAGGAATCCCGGAAATCCCCAAAGTCTACACTTCCGAGTGAATCCGATGTCACCCGAGTTCTCTCAGAAATCACAGAGGGTTGCCGACTCGCCTATGCAACTTGGCAGAGCTAGATTGTCTCCTGCCGAATGGTTACACAGACTGAACACATAGGGCTGTCATTATATTTCTACCTGTCCTGTAAAAAGACCCGGCTCATCAGGAGGTATGAGTACACTGGGGACTCCCTGGCTGCAGGGTGTATCCGTCATTCTGCCTCCCCCGCCGGCACAGGGTTCTTCTTTGTGGAGAAGAAGGACACAACCTTGCGCCTGCGTATCGACTACCGGGGCCTGAATGACATCACGGTTAAAAAACGTTACCCACTTCACCTCATCGCCTCGGCTTTTGAGTCTCTCCAGGGGGCTACCATCTTCTCCAAGTTGGACCTCCTGAACGCCTACCATCTGGTAAGGATACGGGAAGGGGACGAGTGGAAGACATCCTTTAACACGGCTAGCAGGCACTACGAATACCTTGTTATGCCATTCGGACTGACCAACGCTCCTGCAGTGTTCCAGGCCCTGGTTAACAATGTTCTCTGTGACATGTTGAACCAGTTCGTGTTCGTCTACCTCAATGACATTCTCGTTTTTTTCAGCTTGGCTCAAGAACATGTCCTCCATGTTTTTCAGCACTCACCTCTCCCAAGGTCCCGTTCACGTGGTCTCCAGCTGCAGACCAGGCGTTCTTGGACCTCAAGCACCGATTCCCAACCGCCCCCATCCTAATCCATCCGGATCAGTCCCGGCAGTTCGTGTTGGAGGTCGACGCCTTGGACATCAGATTGGGGTCTGTCCTGTCCCAGCGTTTGGCCCAAGACCAAATGTTGCATCCCTGCACTTTCCTCTCCCATCGTCTCAACACCACTGAAAGGAATTACGACGCGGGTAAACGAGAACTCTTCACGGTTAAGATGGTATTAGAGGAGTGGAGGCACTGGTTAGAGAGGAAGGAACACCCTTTCATAGTGTGGATGGATCACAAGAACCTGGAATATCTCCACACCGCCAAGCGCCTCAACTCCAAGCAATCTCGACAGGCCCTGCTATTCACTCGGTTCAACTTCACCATCTCCTTCAGCTCGGGATCCAAGAATGTGAAGCCGGATGAGCTTTCACGCCTCTATAGCCCCTCTGCTACACCAACGGATCCTGAGACCGCCATACCCTAACTCTTGTCTCGCGGCTGCATTCGTCTGGGGTATAGAGAACCAGGTCCGTGAGGCGCAGTGTTCCCAGCCGGACCCCGGGGAGGGGGCCCGGTTACCCAGATGTTTGACCCGGACTCTGCCTGTTCCCCATTTCTGGAATGGGCTCATTCCTCCCGACTGGCCAGCCATCCTGGCTCCAGTCGGACCCTGACCTTTGTACGACTACTTTTTTGGTGGCCCACCTTGGTTCATGACGTCTCCATGTTCATCACCGCCTGCACTGTGTGTACTCAGAATAAAATTATAAGGCAAGCTCCGGCTGGCCTCCTTCAACCTCTTCCCGTTCCTCACCGCACCTGGTCCCATATATCCCTGGACTTCGTCAAGGGTCTCCCTCCATCAGATGGCAAAACCACTATCCTCACGTTGGTGAATAGGTTTTCCAAAGCCGCCCACTTCATTCCCCTTCCCAAGTCACCCTCAGCCAAGGAAATGGCCCAGCTCATGGTGCAGCACGTCTTCCGGATCCATGGACTTCCGGTGGTCTCCGATCGCGGTCCTCTGTTTTCGTTCTGGTTCTGGAAGGTGTTCTGCACCCTCATTGGGGCATCGGCCAGCCTGTCCTCTGTTTTCACCCCCAATCTAACGGCCAGTCGGAGGGAGCCAATCAGGACCTGGAGACGACTCTTCGTTGCCTCGTCTCCGCCAACCCCACCTCCTGGAGCCAGCAACTCGTGTGGGTGGAATACAGTGGGGGGGAAAGTATTTAGTCAGCCACCAATTGTGCAAGTTCTCCCACTTAAAAAGATGAGAGAGGCCTGTAATTTTCATCATAGGTACACGTCAACTATGACAGACAAAATGAGAGAGAAAAAAATCCAGAAAATCACATTGTAGGATTTTTTATGAATTTATTTGCAAATTATGGTGGAAAATAAGTATTTGGTCAATAACAAAGTTTCTCAATACTTTGTTATATACCCTTTGTTGGCAATGACACAGGTCAAACGTTTTCTGTAAGTCTTCACAAGATTTTCACACACTGTTGCTGGTATTTTGGCCCATTCCTCCATGCAGATCTCCTCTAGAGCAGTGATGTTTTGGGGCTGTCGCTGGGCAACACGGACTTTCAACTCGGACTTTCAACTTATTTTCTATGGGGTTGAGATCTGGAGACTGGCTAGGCCACTCCAGGACCTTGAAATGCTTCTTACGAAGCCACTCCTTCGTTGCCCGGGCGGTGTGTTTGGGATCATTGTCATGCTGAAAGACCCAGCCACGTTTCATCTTCAATGCCCTTGCTGATGGAAGAAGGTTTTCACTCAAAATCTCACGATACATGGCCCCATTCATTCTTTCCTTTACACGGATCAGTGGTCCTGGTCCCTTTGCAGAAAAACAGCCCCAAAGCATGATGTTTCCACCCCCATGCTTCACAGTAGGTATGGTGTTCTTTGGATGCAACTCAGCATTCTTTGTCCTCCAAACACGACGAGTTGAGTTTTTACCAAAAAGTTATATTTTGGTTTCATCTGACCATATGACATTCTCCCAATCCTCTTCTGGATCATCCAAATGCACTCTAGCAAACTTCAGACGGGCCTGGACATGTACTGGCTTAAGCAGGGGGACACTGCAGGATTTGAGTCCCTGGCGGCGTAGTGTGTTACTGATGGTAGGCTTTGTTACTTTGGTCCCAGCTCTCTGCAGGTCATTCACTAGGTCCCCCTGTGTGGTTCTGGGATTTTTGCTCTCTGTTCTTGTGATCATTTTGACCCCACGGGGTGAGATCTTGCGTGTATGGTATTATTTTATGTATCATTAAGGCAAATGTAGGGAGAGGTCAAAGGTAAAATAATAATATTAGTAATAAGCATGGATATGTTGTAAAATTAAAAACCTATATGCCTTAAAATGTTTATGGATTGAGAACCAGAGCAGAGACATTTATGTGTTTTTCATAAAACTCCCTGCAGCTGGTCTGGGAATGTCAATGACGTGATGGCTGTGTGGAGATTGAAGTAACAATGGAACTAGTGTTATCATTTCTTTATGCTTATGACCTTATGACCTGACACATGGCCACATGCACATAATCTCAGGGGCCGGGGAGGATGATAAATGATAAATGTTTAATTGTATGTGGTTGAGAATGGGTTATGGATGACATGTTTAAATCATGTTTAAGTATGAATGGATATGTTTTATAATGTGTTATGAAATGATAATGGTGAAACAGAATGAACATGAATGATACTTTGTACTCCAGATGCATGCCTAGATAGTGAATATAGTCAATACAGAGTGTGATTGTTCTTTAACGTACGTATGTGCATAATTTTTTGAGTCATGCCACTAATAAGATACAGTGGCCCCACTTAGAGAAGCGCAAGTAGCCAACATGTGATACTGAAATAAGCTATTAATTCACATAGGGAGGAACTAGCAGCTGTATCAGTGTGGCTATACATGTGTCTGTATAAAAAGGAGCACTCCGGTTCAGGACAAGCAGTTGTTGTTCCATGGAGCAAGCTCTGGCTTTGTTATGCAATAAAGTCTAAATTCTTGAATTCACAAGCTCCGGTGTCTTGAGAGATATTTTTGAGTTGATTGTCTCTTAGTCAAATATTTCCACGACACGTGGAGCCCCAGATCGAGGGAGATTATCAGTGGTCTTGTATCTCTTCCATTTCCTAATAATTGCTCGCACAGTTGATTTCTTCAAACCAAGCTGCTTACCTATTGCAGATTCAGTCTTCCCAGCCTGGTGCAGGTCTACAATTTTGTTTCTGGTGTCCTTTGACAGCTCTTTGGTCTTGGCCATAGTGGAGTTTGGAGTGTGACTGTTTGAGGTTGTGGACAGGTGTCTTTTATACTGATAACAAGTTGAAACAGGTGCCATTAATACAGGTAACGAGTGGAGGACAGAGAAGTTACAGGTCTGTGAGAGCCAGAAATCTTGCTTGTTTGTAGGTGACCAAATACTTATTTTCCACCATAATTTGCAAATAAATTCATTACAAATCCTACAATGTGATTTTCTGGAGAAAAAAAACCTTAATTTGTCTGTCATAGTTGACGTGTACCTATGATGAAAATTACAGGCCTCTCTCATCTTTTTAAGTGGGAGAACGTGCACAATTGGTGGCTGACTAAATACTTTTTTCCCCCACTGTATGCCCGCAACACCCTTCCCTGCTCAGTCACTGGTCTCTCGCCTTTTGGGTGTTCGATGGGATATCAGCCCCCGCTCTTCCCTGAGCAAGAGGACAAGGTCAGCATACCCTCGGCCCAGATGTCCATCCGCCACTGTCGCCGTACCTGGAAGAGAGCCCGGTATGCTCTTCTCAAGACCACCTCCAGGTATGGACGACAGGAGGACCGCCATCGGACCCCGGCTCCCCATTGTCGTCTTGGGCAGAGGGTATGGCTGACCACTCGGGATCTGCCCCTCCGGGTGGAGTTCCGCAAACTATCCCCCCGTTATATCGGCCCTTTCCCCATCTCTAAGATTCTTAGCCACTCTGCTGTTCGTCTCCTGTTGCCCCGCACCCTCCATATACATCCCTCTTTTCATGTATCAAGAATTAAACCTCTGTCTCACAGCCCTCTGTCTCCTCTCTCCAGTAAACTAATGGACAACAACACTTAAGCTTCTACTTCCAGCTTATACAAACTATATACATTTTACGGACACAGTATATTTTACAATAGCTCTCTTTTGTTTGTTTTTAGTCCCATCCTTCAGCTACCCTCAACCCATCCTATCTATCTCTGAAGACCATCCAGTTTTGATTTATATTTGCTATATATTTTTCAACTCTGCTGTTTCATAAAGGTTCTGAACCTATATACAAAATCAGAACTGTTTGTGGTCGCCATTGAACATTCACGTGTCCTGGTCTCCGTCTGCCCAAAATGAATTATTAACCCGAGTGGAGTGTCAAAGGACAATTGTGGAGGGGTTCCCGGGGTTCAAACCAAATCTGTTAAAGTACAGGGCAGGGGAATTGATGAACAGTGGGGCATTTATCATATGTTACTGTTTAAGTACCTTAAGTTGGTTTCTGTAAACATTTACTTTGATTAATTTATGGCACCTTTTATTATGTTTTTTAGAATATTTTTAGCAATTTTGAATGTATAGTTTCTTTATTGAATTTGATTGTTTCCGTAGGAGGGGCTATGGCAATTTATAGGCTGGGGTAGAGCTCGTCCCGGACCTGGAGTCGCGGGCAGACCATGATAAGCAGATTCCACTAGCTTCCATAGCCACCGAGTCAGATTCCACAGCCACAAAGTCAACATTTTATTTAAGGTTAGGCATAAGGTTAGCAGTGTGGTTAGGTTAGGGTTAAGGTTAGGTTTAAAATAGAATTTTAAGAACATCAATTGTAGAAATGGGCGGGGTTTATGACTTTGTGGCTATGGAAGCTAGTGAAGACCATGAAATGCTGCATTCACGTGCTCATCAGAATTTCCTATTTCCTAGTTGTGGTGTCGGAAATACAACTTTGTTTCATTCATGTGCTTTTTATGATTTGGTTGGAACAATTCTTCAACTAATAAGAGTTTAGCTAGCTTACTTAACATTGACAATATGGTCAAACTAGCTACATTATACATATTGATGAGGCTGTAGTGGTCAGAAATGTATTTGTTGTCATCCTTTGGTTGAAAAGGTTAAAAGGTCAGTGGTGACACTTCACAACTCAACAACTCAGGCGGCAACATTTTCTCAAATCCCCTTGTAATTCCGACTTGGAGGGTTTTTCATGTGAAAATTCCCAGTCCGGACTAGGAATTTCAAAGAAATCCGACAGCACGTGAACGCGGCAATGAACCTTTGATGCAGAAGTATGTAGCGGTTAGACCCCAAGACATATGGGCATCGACTGAAAACCAAGTTGAAGTCTAGTCTCGTGTTTTTCAAGTTTATAATTTTTTGGTGTGGTTTTCCTGTTTTTGTCCCGCACTGCAAATATTCCTCACTGGATTCTGGAACTCCAACAACCTTTTTGTCAAATAAACCAATAGTGACACCATACCAGCCACTGCCAACCAACCCTACAGTTTAGCTAAGCAGTCTTTTATCAACATGTAATGCATTGAGTTAACCTGAAACCTGTAGTCTTGTGGTACAGCAGCTTCCTGAGCTACTGCTGATTCGATACCTTACAGGCCAATGTGGTTTGGAGCTGTGTCTATGACCAGGGTTTATTTCCTGGACAACGTTTATTGTTTCTATTTCTATTCCTTTCTAGTCTAATTATTTTTAAGACAGAGAGGGTTCATATCTGGATTTTGGCAAAACCCCTTAAAATCACATAGACTGGAAGTCTAATCATGGGTTTACTTTGAAGCTGATTTTTGGTCTGGTCTGTGGAGATATTGGTCTAACTTTATTGGGAACAAATATATCAAGTAAGTACATAAATAAAGAATTGAAAACCCATGCATACATGATACATATCAATTGTAATGACTGATCCACAGAATGTATTGTTACCAGCCAATCAGGGGTATGTTCACTTTAACAGAAGCAGAATGAGGGGTACAGACAGTGATGTGAATAGGAGTCATTGTCTTTGGTGCCTCTGTCCTTGACACATACATTTGTGTACAGGTACTATAACACAGAAACACAAACCACCCATGGCTCTTCATCTCTCCCTCCTCCTCCTCCTCTTCTCCAGACTCTCAGGTAAGGGTAAAATGTTTTTATGAAGTGAAAAAGTCTCATGGTTCAGTGCGCTGCTGCTTGAAGTCAGACAAAATATTAGCTAGCCTACATATTCAGCCCACACTCATCCCTGCCATACCAGCCATTTTGTACACTACTCACTCCGACTGTTGTCCTTGTCCACCTGAATGGGTAATTGGTAGACCACCTTATCAGTTGATCGAAAGGACTGAGTCTAAATGTGTTTTCTGTTGCTGTGTCTGCAGGTACCCAGGCAGGGGAGTACGGTGTGTCCACAGTGAGTAAGGTGTCTGTGAAGACAGGAAACTCCATCACCATCCCATGTCGCTATAATCTGAGATACATAGAATATGTCAAATACTGGTGTCAAGGAGATTACTGGAATTCTTGTTCTGCTCTAGTACGCACAGACCAACCAAAGATATCTGGGACGGTGTCAATCTCTGATGATGTCACCCGAAGAATCTTCTCTGTTACCATGACTGATCTGCAGCCAGAGGACTCTGGGTATTACTGGTGTGCTGTGGAGACTACAGGAAGAGATCAACATACATACTTGCACCTGTCAGTTACCACAGGTTAGCTCCCCATACCTCTCCTCAATCACACGTATTTTTATTTGTTCAGTATGACACAGCTATGTAGCTATTGATTTGGGGAAGACCGTTTTAAGGCTCTAAATACAATGTATTTACATGGCTATACATATAGGCAGATACATTGTATGTATGGAGTGTGTTTTCATTGTGGGTATACATTGTTATACTGTAGAGAACAGAAACACTTTATTATGAAGGGTTTCTACATAAGGACTTCATAACACATTCATAAGCCATGCATAATGAAATCAAAATCACAACCAAATGCTGATTTATTAATTATCTTTGAGACATTAAATTGAAATACTGTAGAATTCCATTCTTCCTATTTCTTGAAGACCGCTCCTTCTGAGGAGTACCAATATGGCGGACGGTGGCTTCAAAGCCTCTCATTGGCCAATACATAGCATCAGCAATCTAGTGTTTGTATACACTGAGTGTACAAAACATTAGGAACACCTTCCTAATATTGAGTTGCACCCCCTTTTGACCTCAGAACAGCCTCAATTCGTCAGGGCATGGACTCTACAAGGTGTCAAATGTGTTCCACAGAGATGCTGGCCCATGTTGATGTCACGGATACGGCCGAGGCTGCCCCTCCTCCTCGTTCGGGCAGGCTTCGGCGGTCATCGTCACCGGAGTACTAGCTGCCACCGATCGATATTTCTGTCTCTCACTAGTTCTGTCTGTATTGTTCACACCTGTTACTCATTAGGCTTATTAGTTTCCCTATATCACCTCTGTTTTTCCCTCCTGAGTGTGTGCGTGATTGTTCTTTGTTACGTCGTCTGTTGAGCTGTTGTTTTTGTTCTTCCCTGCGTGGAGGGTTTGCTATATTTACTTGGAGTCGAGTAAAGCCATTTATTCTCAGTTCTGTGTCCTGCGCCTGATTCCGTTTCCCCACTGCACCCAGACGCTGACAGTTGACTCCAATGCTTCCCACAGTTGTGTGAAGTTGGCTGGATATCCTTTGGGTGGTGGACCATGCGTTGCTTCTCCCTTGGTGAATTTGTGTCTGTACCTCTGTGTTCAGGTACTCCGGGACTCTATGTGGACCAACAGGAGGTGACTGGAGTTGAAGGAGGGAGTGTCACTGTCCGTTGTTACTATAGTAACTCTGGAGATATAAAGTGGTGCAGGATGGGTGGTGATTGTGTGTCGTATTCTGGGACTTTACATGGAACATCAGTGACATTAAAGGATATCAGTCTGGCCAACAACAGAACAGTCTTAACAGTGACTATGAGTGGACTGAAGATGGAGAACACTGACTGGTATTGGTGTGAAGTGGGAGAACTAGAGATGCCTGTTCACATCACTGTCAGTCAACAAACTGCAACACAGAGAACCATTAAGATGACCTCAAGTTAGTAGATGAATTACATACATTATTATCAAATAAGATTCACTCTGTTTAATCCAGTGGCATTATCTGGAATTAATTGTAATATTAACTATGAATGTAATGTTGCTATACAACCTGACTATCTGGTATTCCATTAATTTCACTGATGCCATTGTTGTTTTACATCACAGCAACCCAAGCTCCAACCAATCAACAACCCTCTGCCTCTCCAACTGCTGAGCCTGTTCAGACTGACAACACAAGTCAAGGAGCTGAGGGGAACATGGAGGACGTCCACCAGAGGTTATTATCACTCATTCAGCTGTATTATCCCACATATTATGGCAATTGGCTGATAATATGAACACAAAGAAACATTACAATTCCATCATACACTACAACAGCTGAAGATAACCAAACACCCTCCCTAAATGCATATAGAGACTGTTAGCACTTCCTCTTGGGTAGAACATTTCTTTGGAGAAGTAGCAGCAATTTTTGTGTTATTCTCACTCATTTGCAAGGACAAGTTACACACAAAAAAAAACGTTATTTGTATAGTAATAATCTCAATAATAATCATGTAATCTCTTCAGTTGCATGGTCTTCTTCCACACATGTGAATATCTAAATAATTGTTCCATTTATCACAACAGTGTAAACAACAAGTTATTACTTTTTCACAAATGATCAATTTATAATGATCTATTTTAATTGTATTTTTGATTCAAGTTCTTCTATGTAATCCATCAGGTCCATAGATGTGAAAGTCCTACTGATTCCTTGGGGCATGTTGGTGGTGGTGACAGCTGGTATCCTAGTCACATGGAAGATGTGGACAAAGCATAGTAAGTAGTCATTTTATGTGAATATAAAAAAGGAGAATAGTTTAGAAAAATATGTATTGACATTGCGACCAACAGTATATTACTTGCCTGTGATTTATCTTGAATGACAGAAAGTATTTAGAGGAATTGTCTATAAGAAATCCATTCAGAGGTATTATTGTACTATAACAAACTCAGAAGTAATTGACATCTCCCTCTTTATTCCAGAGGACAATAAGGCCAAGGACCAGACAACTAACAACTCAGTGGTAGGATACACTTAATTTATTATATTCTATTATTTTCAACCATCTGCTTTTCTGTTCTTGATTTGGGATCATCTACCATTTGAGTCGAGCGTTACCTCTTCAGTTGATTATCGATGACTTTACAAAAAAGGTCCCATATTCTAACTGAAACCAATGCTGTTTAAAAGACAGAGAACAGGAAATTGTCAGTTCACTAAATATATCTCTGACTGCATCCTATCATGGAAACAAACTGTGGTTTAGTTGGTAAATAGACAAGTCCTGTATCTCTTTGCTATATATTTCTTTGCAGTCTGCTGACCCTGAGCAGGACATTATATACAGCACAGTGAGCCACACCAGAGAAACAGCACAGCAGGTACAAACTGAATAAACCTGGTTTAGGTCTGTGGAGATCTTGGACTAGTACCAATCACTCCATCTCTGCATGGAGCTAAGGTTCTCTCTCTCTTTCTCTCTCCTCTATCTATGTAGTGTGAGCTTGGGTTCTCACTCACTCTCTCTCTCTCTCTCTCTCTCTCTCTCTCTCTCTCTCTCTCTCTCTCTCTCTCTCTCTCTCTCTCTCTCTCTCTCTCTCTCTCTCTCTCTCTCCCTCTTTCTCTCTCCCTCTCTCCTCCATCTCTTCAGTGTGAGCTGGGGTTCTCTCTCTCTCTCTCTCTCTCTCTCTCTCTCTCTCTCTCTCTCTCTCTCTCTCTCTCTCTCTCTCTCTCTCTCTCTCTCTCTCTCTCTCTCTCTCTCTCTCTCTCTCTCTCTACTCAATTCCTGCAGTGTAGAGCTGAGTATCTGAAGTTTCTATACTCTGTCTTCCTATGCATGTAGCCATATGTTTACCTTCTGTGCTGTCCATTTCTCAGAGCCCAAACCCAGACAGCCACCATGACGTGATGTACAGCACTGTGATGCCTGATCTGTTCAGGACAGAACAGAAGGTCAACATATGGCTACATGCATCTTGGGTCTTAGACAACATTATGGCTGTTTGCATCTGTTTTAGAAAACAATTGTATTTACAGTATCATTTTCTGTCTTGGAACAAGAAATAGGTAAATGTACACTATAACAATATAACAATACATTTTTGTTATCTGGGTCTCTCTCTACCAGCAGGCCCCATTTCCTGAAGATGATGATGATGTCACATACAGCATTGTCATCCCCCAGCACAAGGCCCAACTAAAAGTACAGGCCAAGGTAAAGCTGCTCTGCTGATTAGCCACAGCTAGTATTATGTTATCAGAAACAACAGTAGGTGATTGTTTCCTCAGTGTTAATATAGTCATGGTTATGTCACCATTATACCTATAGGTATAATATATCACCTTTATGTCACATATCACAATTACAACTGTCTTTCACAGAGAACTGTGTTTTAAACTGTACTCTCCATTATAACAGAACTGTCCCTGTTCACCTCTCTACCTGTTCCTCCTCTGTAGGCAGCAGAACCAGATGATAATGTGGTCTACAGCTCACTAGCTCTACAGGTGACCACACAGGTCAGTGTTGGTGTCTCCTCTGTCTGTTTTACCAGATACCGTTATCATTGTCTATCCATGAGATGACAGTGTTGTGATTGTGACTGAATGTTTCTCTTCCTCTCCAGCAGAGGGCAACAGCAGAACAGCAGTGACTGATTGAGTGATCTTGGTTGAGTCCTTATTCTGGAAGGACAGCCCACTCTCCGCTCCTGTGTCACTATCTATTTCAATTTAAGGGCTTTATTGTTAATGGAAACATATGTTAACATTGCCAAAGCAAGTGAAATACATAAAAAACAAAAGTGAAATAAACAATAAAAAATGAACAGTAAACATTACACTCACAAAAGTTCCAAAATAATAAAGATACTTATAATGTGATATTGAGTCTATATACAGTGTTGTAATGATGTGCAAATAGTTGAAGTACAAAAGGGAAAATAAATAAACATAAATATGGCTTGTATTTACAATGGTTTTTGTTCTTCACTGGTTGCCCTTTTCTTGTGGCAACAGGTCACAAATATTGCTGCTGTGATTGCACACTGTCGTATTTCACCCAATAGATATGGGAGTTCATCAAAATTGGATTTGTTTCTGAATTCTTTGTGGATCTGTGTAATCTGAGGGAAATATGTGTCTCTAACATGGTCATACATTTGGCAGGAGGTAAGGAAAGCTTTGACTATGTACAGACTCAGTGAGCATAGCCTTGCTACTGAGAATGGCCGCCGAAGGCAAACCTGGCTCTCAAGGGTAGACAGGCTATGTGCACACTGCCCACAAGATGATGTGGAAACTGAGCTGCACTTCCTAACTTTTGGGTCAGTCACAGTGTTCAGGTATTCTGCCGCTGTGTACTCTGTTCAGGGCCAAATAGCATTCCAGTTTGCTCCGTTTTTTTTGTAAATTATTTCCAATGTGTCAAGTAATCATCTTTTTGTTTTCTCATGATTTGGTTGGGTCTAATTGTGTTGTTTTCCTGGGGCTCTGTGAGGTGTGTTTGTATTTGTGAACTTAGCCCCAGGACCAGCTTGCTTAGGGGACTCTTCTCCAGGTTCATCTCTCTGTAGGTGATTGCTTTGTTATGGAAGGTTTGGGAATCGCTTCCTTTTAGGTGGCTGTAGAATTTAACGGCTGTTTTCTGGATTTTGATCATTAGCGGGTATCGGCCTAATTCTATTCTGCATTAATTATTTGGTGTTTTACGTTTTACACGGATGATAATTTCGCAGAATTCTTCATGCAGAGTCTCAATTTGGTGTCTGTCCCCTTTTGTGAATTCTTGGTTGGTGAGCGGACCCCAGACCTCACAACCATGAAGGGCAATGGGTTCTATAACTGATTCAAGTATTTTTAGCCAGATCCTAATTGGTATGTTGAATTTCATGTTCCTTTTGATGGCATAGAAGGTCCTTCTTGCCTTGTCTCTCAGATCGTTCACAGCTTTGTGGAAGTTACCTGTGGCGCTGATGTTTAGGCAGAGGTAGGTATAGTTTTTTGTTTCATCTAGGGCAACGGTGTCTAGATGGAATTTGTATTCGTGGTCCTGGCAACTGGACCTTTTTTAGAACACCATTATCTTTGTCTTACTGAGATATACTGTCAGGGCCCAGGTCAGGGAGAATCTGTGCAGAATATCTAGGTGCTGCTGTAGGCCCTCCTTGGTTGGGGACAGAAGCACCAGATCATCAGCAAACAGACATTTTACGTCAGATTCTAGTAGGGTGAGGCCAGGTGCATCTATCTGCCTCCAATATGCTTCTGTCATACCTCTTAACCCACCCCAGAAAGACCCCTCTATCCTTTTGTGTCCATAAACTACTGAAGACAGTCTGCTGTGTTAGTTTTCATTGTCACCACATACACTATCTGTTATAGTAGTTATGTGTCACCCACCTTTTACCCTTGTCACTTGTTTTTTACATGTTCATCTTATTTATCTCATGTATCTAGTCAAAGGTCCAACACCTGTAACTAATCATGATCAAGAGTGTAAATTAAATGTACAAGCTGTGTAACAAAATAATTATGATGATGATGCTGAATACAAAATGTGTTGAAATGAATATGTTTTAGGTTAAAACTAGACCATAAAATACCATTGCTGATATCTGCCACTGACATGTACATTCAAACAGAAACAGGAAGAGAGTTAAAGACATGTAGAGTTATACTCTTTTTTTTATTTCACGTTTAATTCACATTAGTTGAACTCATCCAAATGTAAATCAAAACTAGATGTTGAACTGACGTCTGTGCCCAGTGGATAGTGCCACTGTCCATTGGTACTTCACTAACCCTGGTGGTATGAGGTGGTGCATGCTGGGTGGTAGTGGTTCCTGTATGAGGAGCAATTCTGGAGCTTTATATGGAAGATCAGTGACTTTAATCAGACCACTGATGCTGCCAAAATGTTTAAATCATGACTGTATGTCTAGCAAATTACTGTGTGTGTTTATTTAATGAAAATAGCTTCAAATATATTTTTTTATAAATTCTTTCCCTAAACCTTCTTTTTCCATTGAAATGCTTGGTCTGGTCGTGTGGGTGTGTTGATACAAATGTAAATATATTTACATTTACAGACCTGATTTGCGGAAACGATCGTCTAGACTCCCCCTTCAAAGTAGGAGAATAAATATGCAAATAAAATATGACTGGTCATTGGTCAGAATAATCAGATCAGATTGAGATGCGATGCTGTGGGACAAAAACTCCATCCCACCTGAACATATTTTGTTTTCAAACAGCTCTTACACCAAAAGGGCATTATCATAATTTTTACAATTTCAGAGTATTGTTTCAACTTCATAGTGTGCAACTATCGTAAAAAAAACTGTAATATCATGTTTTTCACTGCACTGCCCTTTTAGCAGTGACTATGAGTGGACTGAAGATAGAGAACACTGACTGGTATTAGAGTGGTAGAACTAGAGATGCCTGTTCAAATCACTGTCAGTCAACAAACTATAACACAAGTCTGGTTGGGTCCTGATAAACTATTTAATGTGCATAGTTACTTCACATATAATTCAATACTTTTGTTACATTAGCATCACCCTGATAATATGTATTTAGTCCATGATTTACTTCCTCACATAGATGATAGTATGTGAAAAACATAGTCTGCATGTCTATCTGATTGCAATTTGCAGAGCCTCAAAACAACGTTATTCTTATGTAGTTTACAAAAGTTTAATCGGGAGGTCCGGGTCTTGGATTCTACTAAGCTATTAAGCTAACATATTAAATTGTTTTAACATCATCATAGGATCATACCAAGAATAATTTAGCTATTTGATTTAGAATTGTTAAGTATATAAAAATAGAATAACTAAATTATTTGATAAAACATTGAATTTGGCCTTACTGCTATTATCTCATAGAAACACATTGTGGATAAAACACACACACACATTTGTTTTTTTTGTAAATCGTTTCATTCAGGAATCCTGGTGTTACAATCACCAAAGTGTTTTGACAGTACGTTTTGTTTCATAGTTGTAATTTGGTCGTCTGGTTTACTGTAGCAAATCCTCTCCTTGTTGAATCAGACCCTTGGAGTACTTTACCTTCTCCAGCTTCAATGGAATATATAAATGCTTTGTTACAGTTTTTTAAAATCGCTTTGGCACTTTTTTCACAAGTATGTGGTACATTTTCACAACTTCAAACTGGTCACACTTGTAATGCATCCAGTCTTTCTTTCAAAACCTGTCATTGTGCATTCATTTGGATTGTAAACGTGTAATGAGAACATTGTTTAATCACCAAAACTCAACAAAATTAATATAGTCGTTTCAAATCGCCCTTAGAAGTGCTGAAAATAATATGCTACAGTACTGTAAATTACAGTAGATTACACTGTTTTCACATTAGGCAATACACTTACATTACGCTACAAAATTGACAGAAAATCTATAATTTCCATAATATCTATCCAATGTGTAATCAAAGGTGTGATCAATGAAGACATCTAAGGAAGACATTGATCTGAATTGATGTCGTGGCATGCCTCATCCATGGCCAGAAGGAGGGTGGCACACTCATGGGGATGGTGATCGTACACCTTCCACCTCCATGCTGAAAGAAAAACCTCAATAGAGTTGAGGAAAGGAGAGTATGGGAGCAGGTATAGGGTCATGAATTGGGAATGGGCCCGAAACCATGACTGAACCACATCTGCATGTTGGAACCTGACATTGTCCCACACAATGACATAGGTGACCCCTTCACCTTGACAGGCCTGCTCAATTTCATTGAGAAACACAATGAGGTGTGCAGCTTTATAGGATCCAAGTAATGGCCTACGTCCTACACCACCATCTTCAGAGGAAGCTGCACACATGGAGATGTTTCCCCCACGTTGTCCAGGAACTTGGACGGTCGCCGGTTGGCCGATGAGACTCCGCCCACGGCGCTGAGTTTTGAGCAGGTTGAAGGTCACTTCATGAACAAAGATATAATTGTGATGGTTAACAGAATCATCGCCATCAACCTCTAAAAATATATTTGGGTTAGTTATTTTTACAGTATAGTTCCAATATGATACTGTGAAGTAGCTGTGCAGCACATAGTAACAGTAATACAATATATAGTGCTGTACCTGAACATACTCTGCCCACAGTTCTTTCACCCTGTCGTTGTTTCTCTCTAAAGGCACCAGGTCAATGTGCTTCATAGATACCTGCTGCCTCTTCATAAGGTGGCCGATTGTTGGTAGGCTGATGGATGCCACATTGGCAAAGATGTCACCGTTCTCCTCAATGGCCTGCTTTATTTCAGACAGCCATATGTCATTCCTGGCCCTCACCATTTCCAACACTGCTGGTCGGTCAGCACACAGCCACGGCACCACCATGGGGTCTTCTGTCAATTCTGATGGTAGAACAGAGTATACTGTCAATAGATCACACTGTAAGAATATTGTAACATGTTTTGTGAATTTATATGCATTACAATATATCATATAATGTAAATGTACTGTTAAAGCATAGTGCATATCCTACAGACTTACCGGTTTTCTTGGCGAAATGTTGTCATGATTGAACTGACAGTTGATCTTTTCAGATTTGGGTGAACTAATCAGGCAGCCTCTGCCATTGTAAGGCCTCTGTTTACCACATGGTCAAC
Organism: Coregonus lavaretus; assembly: GCF_964263955.1. Lineage (NCBI taxonomy): Eukaryota > Metazoa > Chordata > Actinopteri > Salmoniformes > Salmonidae > Coregonus > Coregonus lavaretus. Next base: position 69,092 of record NW_028161806.1, read on the forward strand.
AACGATTGCCCAGACATCATTAGACACAACAGTTCCCTGCCCTCTGCCTCCCTCTCTATCTGATGTCCACCTCTTTGACGTCTTTGACCTCTTTGATGGGTCTAATGCCCACTTCTTTGACCAATTTGATGGGGCCCATGCCCACCTCTTTGACCTCTTTGACCTCTTTGATGGGTCTAATGCCCACCTCTCTGATGGCCCCTTGTCCACCAGCTCTTTGATTTCTTCCTCTCCCTTGCTGTCTATCCTGCTCCTTGTTAAAGAACTTGCAAGTGTTCACACACCCCCTTTTATATGGTGACCAATAGTGGTTGACGCTATGTGAAATCAATTAGTACTAATGAATATTCATTATGTATGGTTATCATGTATCATACATGTCATTTAGATGTTTATACTATACAAACACACATTGTATTTCTGTGGTTCTCAAAATCCATATATATTAGACAAACCAGTTTAAAATCTATAGGTCTACCAAACTGTTAAGTCATTAATCATTAAGCGCCGTTGAATTAGGTGATGGTCAAATGTTTTTAAAGAAATGAGGAGAGAATCATATGACATGTATTGTGAGCATTGCATTGTGAAAGGCGGCAGGTAGCTTAGTGGGTAAGAGCGTTGTGCCAGTAACCGAAAGGTCGCTGGTTCTAATCCCCGAGCCGACTAGGTGAAAAATCTGTCGATGTGCCCTTGAGCAAGGCACTTAACCCTAATTGCTCCTGTAAGTCGCTCTGGATAAGAGCGTCTGCTAAATGAAAAAAAAAAAAAAAAAAAAAAGGCAATTACTTTATATGAAAGGTATTTTTAGATGAAATTAATTAATTAGCCATTTAGCAGACGCTTTTATCCAAAGCGACTTACAGTCATGCGTGCATACATTTTTGTGTATGGGTGGTCCTGGGGATCGAACCCACTACCTTGGCGTTACAACCGCCGTGCTCTACCAGCTGAGCTACAGAGGACCACACCACCACCATGAAACACTGGTAAGTTACTATGTGATATTGTGTGTTGTACTTAGTCAATTGAAAATGTGCTTAAAGTTTTTTATTTTATTGAGTTTTGTACTAAGAGTTGTGAAATATTACCACATATGTATGAAAATTGTACCAAAGCAACAAAAGAAAGTGAGTTTGAGTGTGAGTTTGAGTGTGAAGTAGTTGCTGTGTTGGAGCCAACAGTAGAACACAAAGCTCAGTATTTAACATGACGTCATGGAATGAGTTTAGCATTCTGGTAATGCAGCTTCCTGAACTAACTTTAACACTTTGGCTTGGAGGAAATCTGTGGTTATGAGCTGTACATGACAAAGGGTTCATTTCCTGTATAGAAGAGGGATAAAGGGGCCTCCCAATTGACGCAGCAGTCAAAGGCACTGCACTGCAGTGTTGAGGTGTCACTACTGCCTGGGGTTTTATCCAAGGCTGTGTCACAGCCAGCCATGAGCGGGAGTCGCATAGGGCGGTGCACAATTGACCCAGCGTCGTCTGGGTTAGGGCAGGGTTTGGCCCGGGGGCTTTCCTTGGCTCATCGCGCTCTAGCGACTCCTTGTGGTGGGACTGGCGCCTGCAAGCTGACCTCAGTCGTCAGTTGAATAGTGTTTCCTCCGACATATTGGTGCGGCTGGCTTCCGGATTAAGCGAGCAGGTGTTAAGAAGCAGCGCGGCATGGCAGGTCATGTTTCGTAGGATGCATGATTCGACCTCCGGTTGGGTAAAATTATTACTAAAATCTTTAAAAGAAGTGGGAGAGAGACAGAGAGCGTTCTTGTTGAACGTAAAACCACATCAGACTGGGTTGTGGTCCGGAGGACCCTGAACCCTGACCTGGTTTAAAGTGAGAGTTTGTGGAGGTCTTGGTCTAGTCCCCATCACTACATCGCTGTAGCAGATGACCCCTCAAATCTATCAATGTCTAGCACACAGAGTACATTTATCATATAGTTTCTTATATACTGAAAAATTGAATTTGCCAATGTGGTGTATGTCGCCCAATTATTGCATATTTGTAATCATTAGCAGTCTATTTTTCAGTAGAGGGTAACAGGATAGTAGTGACTTTTGGTCCCAAAACCCTTAGAGAAAGCTGAAATATATTTTGGTGACTATGATTTTGGGGTTAAACTAGTCTATACACTGCAATAGTTGCTATCTACCACTGAGGGGGCCATGTACACACAAACAGAAGCAGGAAGAGAGTTACAGACAGTGAAGTCTATTAACATTAGGAAGTAGAGTCATTCTGGCTGGTACCTTGGTACTTGACAAACATTTGTGCTCAGGTACCATATAATATACCAGGCAGACTGAAACCTTCACATGGCTCTTCATCTCTCCCTCCTCCTCCTCCTCGTCTTCCTCCTCCTCTACAGAGTATCAGCAGGTATGTGTAACATGTTTCTATAAAGGGCTGAAGTCCAGTGGGTCAATTTACTGTAAACACGGTTTAATAAATCTCAATCATTAACAGGCTGTTTTATAGTGTATAAGCAATGGGATTTTTATTCTGCAGTGCAGATTCTGTTGAATTCCAACCTAAATGTTTTTTGTGTTGATGTGTCCACAGTGAGGTATGTGTCTGTGCAGACAGGAGGCTCCATCACCATCCCATGTCACTATGATCAGTATTACATAAATCATGTGAAATACTGGTGTAAAGGGTATGATTGGATTAGTTGCTCCACTCTAGTACGCAGTGACCATCCTAAGAGCAGTGGTAATGCCTCAATCTCTGATGACATCAACCAGAGAGTCTTCACTGTGACCATGACTGATCTGGAGCCAGAGGACTCTAAGACTTACAGGTGTGTTGTGGAGATCAACGGAGGACCAGATATCAGGATACAACGGTTCTACCTGTCTGTCACTCCAGGTAAGATCCCTGCAACTCTTACAATTCAGTAAAGTAGAATAGGTAGTTCTCAGTAATGATGAGACAATCAGAAATAGCCTGCTTCCACAAACTAAATGACTGGTGTTCTCATTTCATTTCCTGGTAACTGGTTCCTTGTCTGGTAACTGGTATCACCATTATTGTTCAAGTTGACCTGAAGAATGCTTTATGTTCTATATATGTAGATTGTGGTGTAAACTTTGTTTAAACTCCGCAGTGGTCGGTTTTAAAACAAAAAATAATATTAATAATAAAATACTTACTAGAAATAAAGTTATGCTGCTGAGTTCTTTCTTTGGTGTCTGTACCTCTGTGTTCAGGTACTCCAGAACTCCATGTGGACCAACAGGAGGTGACTGGAGTAGAAGGAATGAGTGTCACTGTCCGTTGTTACTATAGTAACTCTGGAGATATAAAGTGGTGCAGGATGGGTGGTGATTGTGTGAGTTTGTATTCTGGGACTTTACTTGGAACATCAGTGACATTAAACCGGACTAGTGATGCCAACAACAGA
>NW_028161806.1:77500-99236 GCF_964263955.1 Coregonus lavaretus
CAAAGTACAGAGACCTCAGACTTGGGCGAAGGTTCACCTTCCAACAGGACAGCGACCCTAAGCACACAGCAAAGACAATGTAGGAGTGGCTTCGGGACAAGTCTTGAGTGGCCCAGTCAGAGCCCGGACTTGAACCTGATCGAACATCTCTGGAGACACCTGAAAATAGCTGTGCAGTGACGCTCCCATCCAACCTGACAGAGCTTGAGAGGATCTGCAGAGAAGAATGTGAGATACTCCCCAAGTACAGGTGTCCAAAACTTGTAGCGTCATACCCAAGAAGACTCGAGGCTGTAATCGCTGCCAAAGGTGCTTCAACCAAGTACTGAGAAAAGGGTCTGAATACTTATGTAAATGTGATATTTCAGTTTTAAATTTTTTATAGATTTGCAACAATTTATAACCTGGTTTTACTCTGTCAGTTTAGGGTATTGTGTGTAGATCGATGAGGGGGGAAAAACTATGTAATCATTTTTAGAATAAGGCTGTAACGTAACAAAATATGTATTTGTAAGTATTAAAAAAAGTATAACAAAATTATTTGATTAAAAATTAAATTTGGCCTTGCTGCTATTATCTCATAGAAACACATTGAATAACATGTTCATAAATGGCGAATCAGCTAATCAAAAAATGCATTAAAAGGAATTAAGTGTCTGTCCTATATCAGAGCGATAGAAGAAAGATTAGGATGTTTTTTTATAGATTTGTAAATGTTTTCCACTGGTGGGTGAATAAAACACACACACACACACACACACACACACACACACACACACACACACACACACACACACACACACACACACACACACACACACACACACACACACACACACACACACACACACACACACAAACACTTGCAACAAATCCTCTCCTTGTTGAATCAGAGCCTTGGACTACTATTCTGTCTTTACCTTCTCCAACTTTAATATAAATGCTTTGCTGCAGTTTTTTTTATCGCTATGGTACTATTTTCACAAGTATGTGGTACATTTTCACAACTCTTAGTACAGAACTCCAAACTGGTCACACCTGTAACGCAGCCAGTCTTTCATTCCAAACCTGTCGTTGTGCATTCATTTGGATTATAAACATCTATCATCACACAACCATTGATTCAAAATATAAGTTTATTGTGAAATGTAATGAGAACATTGGTTTAATCACCAAAACACAACATAATGAATTTAGTAGTTTTAACTACCAGTTAATCCAATAGCAAACAATGCAGGATATGTGTTTCAAATCGCGCTTAGAAGTGCTGAAAGTAATATGCTACAGTACTGTCAATTACAGTAGATTACACTGTTTTCACATTAGGCAATACACTTACATTACCCAACAGAATTGACAGAAAATGTATAACTTCCATAACATTTATCCAATGTATAATCAAAGGTGTGATTAATGAAGACATTCAATGAACACACTGGTCTGAATTGATGTCGTGGCATGCCTCATCCATGGCCAGAAGGAGGGTGACACGCTCATGGGGATGTTGATCATACACCTTCCACCTCAATGCTGAAAGAAAATCCTCAATAGGGTTGAGGAAAGGAGAGTATGGGGGAAGGTATAGGGTCATGAATCGGGAATGGGCCCGAAACCATGCCTGAACCACATCTGCATGTTGGAACCTGACATTGTCCCACACAATGACATAGGTGACCCCTTCACCTTGACAGGCCTGCTCAATTTCATTGAGAAACACAATGAGGTGTGCAGCTTTATAGGATCCAAGTAATGGCCTACGTCCTACACCACCATCTTCAGAGGAAGCTGCACACATGGAGATGTTTCCCCCACGTTGTCCAGGAACTTGGACGGTCGCCGGTTGGCCGATGAGACTCCGCCCACGGCGCTGAGTTTTGAGCAGGTTGAAGGTCACTTCATGAACAAAGATATAATTCTGATGGTTAACAGAATCATCGCAATCATCCTCTAAAAATATATTTTTGTTAGTTATTTTTACAGTATAGTTCCAATATGATACTGTGAAGTAGCTGTGCATCAAATAGTAACAGTAATACAGTATATAGTGCTGTACCTGAATCAAATCAAATCACATTTTATTGGTCACATGCGCCGAATACAACAGGTGCAGACATTACAGTGAAATGCTTACTTACAGCCCTTAACCAACAGTGCATTTATTTTAAACAAAAAAAGTAAGAATAAAACAACAACAAAAAAAGTGTTGAGAAAAAAAGAGCAGAAGTAAAATAAAGTGACAGTAGGGAGGCTATATATACAGGGGGGTACCGTTGCAGAGTCAATGTGCGGGGGCACCGGCTAGTTGAGGTAGTTGAGGTAATATGTACATGTGGGTAGAGTTAAAGTGACTATGCATAAATACTTAACAGAGTAGCAGCAGCGTAAAAAGGATGGGGTGGGGGGGCAGTGCAAATAGTCCGGGTAGCCTTGATTAGCTGTTCAGGAGTCTTATGGCTTGGGGGTAGAAGCTGTTGAGAAGTCTTTTGGACCTAGACTTGGCACTCCGGTACCGCTTGCCGTGCGGTAGCAGAGAGAACAGTCTATGACTAGGGTGGCTGGAGTCTTTGACAATTTTGGGGGCCTTCCTCTGACACCGCCTGGTATAGAGGTCCTGGATGGCAGGAAGCTTTGCCCCAGTGATGTACTGGGCCGTACGCACTACCCTATGTAGTGCCTTGCGGTCAGAGGCCAAGCAGTTGCCATACCAGGCGGTGATGCAACCAGTCAGGATGCTCTCGATGGTGCAGCTGTAGAATTTTTTGAGGATCTGAGGACCCATGCCAAATCTTTTTAGTCTCCTGAGGGGGAATAGGTTTTGTCGTGCCCTCTTCACGACTGTCTTGGTGTGTTTGGACCATGATAGTTCGTTGGTGATGTGGACACCAAGGAACTTGAAGCTCTCAACCTGTTCCACTACAGCCCCGTCGATGAGAATGGGGGCGTGCTCAGTCCTCTTTTTTTTCCTGTAGTCCACAATCATCTCCTTTGTCTTGGTCACGTTGAGGGAGAGGTTGTTGTCCTGGCACCACACGGCCAGATCTCTGACCTCCTCCCTATAGGCTGTCTCATCGTTGTCGGTGATCAGGCCTACCACTGTTGTGTCGTCGGCAAACTTAATGATGGTGTTGGAGTCGTGCCTGGCCATGCAGTCATGGGTGAACAGAGAGTACAGGAGGGGACTGAGCACGCACCCCTGAGGGGCCCCCGTGTTGAGGATCAGTGTGGCAGATGTGTTGTTACCTACCCTTACCACCTGGGGGCGGCCCGTCAGGAAGTCCAGGATCCAGTTGCAGAGGGAGGTGTTTAGTCCCAGGATCCTTAGCTTAGTGATGAGCTTAGAGGGCACTATGGTGTTGAATGCTGAGCTGTAGTCAATGAATAGCATTCTCACGTAGGTGTTCCTCTTGTCCAGGTGGGAAAGGGCAGTGTGGAGTGCGATAGAGATTGCATCATCTGTGGATCTGTTGGGGCGGTATGCAAATTGGAGTGGGTCTAGGGTTTCTGGGATTATGCTGTTGATGTGAGCCATGACCAGTCTTTCAAAGCACTTCATGGCTACAGACGTCAGTGCTACGGGTCGGTAGTCATTTAGGCAGGTTATCTTAGAGTTCTTGGGCACGGGGACTATGGTGGTCTGCTTGAAACATGTTGGTATTGCAGACTCAGTCAGGGACATGTTGAAAATGTCAGTGAAGACACTTGCCAGTTGGTCAGCACATGCTCGGAGTACACGTCCTGGTAATCCGTCTGGCCCTGCGGCCTTGTGAATGTTGACCTGCTTAAAAGTCTTACTCACATCGGCTACGGAGAGCGTGATCACATAGTCATCCGGAACAGCTGGTGCTCTCATGCATGCTTCAGTGTTGCTTGCCTCGAAGCGAGCATAGAAGTGGTTTAGCTCGTCTGGTAGGCTTGTGTCACTGGGCAGCTCGCGGCTGTGCTTCCCTTTGTAGTCTGTAATAGTTTTCAAGCCCTGCCACATCCGACGAGCGTCAGAGCCAGTGTAGTATGATTCAATCTTAGACCTGTATTGACTCTTTGCCTGTTTGATGGATCGTCGGAGGTCATAGCGGGATTTCTTATAAGCGTCCGGGTTAGAGTCCCGTTCCTTGAAAGCGGCAGCTCTACCCTTTAGCTCAGTGCGGATGTTTCCTGTAATCCATGGCTTACATACTCGGCCCACAGCTCTTTCACCCTGTCGTTGTTTCTCTCTAAAGGCACCAGGTCAATGTGTTTCATAGATACCTGCTGCCTCTTCATAAGGTGGCCGATTGTTGGTAGGCTGATGGATGCCACATTGGCAAAGATGTCACCGTTCTCCTCAATGGCCTGCTTTATTTCAGACAGCCATATGTCATTCCTGGCCCTCACCATTTCCAACACTGCTGGTCGGTCAGCACACAGCCACGGCACCACCATGGGGTCTTCTGTCAATTCTGATGGTAGAACAGAGTATACTGTCAATAGATCACACTGTAAGAATATTGTAACATGTTTTGTGAATTTACATGCATTACAATATATCATATAATGTAAATGTACTGTTAAAGCAGAGTGCATATCCTACAGACTTACCGGTTTTCTTGGCAAAATGTTGTCATGATTGAACTGACAGTTGATCTTTTCAGATTTGGGTGAACTAATCAGGCAGCCTCTGCCATGGTAAGGCCTCTGTTTACCACATGGTCAACAACGATGGCCCAGACATCATTAGACACAACAGTTCCCTGCCCTCTGCCTCCCTCTCTATCTGATGTCCACCTCTTTGACGTCTTTGACCTCTTTGATGGGTCTAATGCCAACTTCTTTGACCAATTTGATGGGGCCCATGCCCACCTCTTTGACCAATTTGATGGGGCCCACGCCCACCTCTTTGACCTCTTTGATGGGTCTAATGCCCACCTCTCTGATGGCCCCTTGTCCACCAGCTCTTTGATTTCTTCCTCTCCCTTGCTGTCTATCCTGCTCCTTGTTAAAGAACTTGCAAGTGTTCACACACACCCTTTTATATGGTGACCAATAGTGGTTGACGCTATGTGAAATCAATTAGTACTAATGAATATTCATTATGTATGGTTATCATGGATCATACATGTCATTTAGATGTTTATACTATACAAACACACATTGTATTTATGTAGTTCTCTAAATACATATATAGTAGACAAACCAGTTTAAAATCTATAGGTCTACCAAACTGTTAAGTCATTAATCATTAAGTGCCGTTGAATTAGGTGATGGTCAAATGTTTTTAAAGAAATGAGAAGAGAATCATATGAAATGTATTGTGAGCATTGCATTGTGAAAGGCAATTACTTTATATGAAAGGTGTTTCTAGATGAAACACTGGTAAGTTACTATGTGATATTGTGTGTTGTACTTAGTCAATTGAAAATGTGCTTAAAGTTTTTTATTTTTTTACTTTTTCATGATCTGTATTGAGTTTTGTACTAAAAGTTGTGAAATATTACCACATAAGTATGAAAATTGTACCAAAGCAAAAACAAAAGTGAGTTTGAGTGTGAGTTTGAGTGTGAAGTAGTTGCTGTGTTGGAGCCAACAGTAGAACACAAAGCTCAGTATTTAACATGACGTCATGGAATGAGTTTAGCTGAAACTTGTAGCATTCTGGTAATGCAGCTTCCTGAACTAACTTCAACACTTTGGCTTGGAGGACATCTGTGGTTATGAGCTGTACATGACAAAGGGTTCATTTCCTGTATAGAAGAGGGATAAAGGGGCCTCCCAATTGGCGCAGCAGTCAAAGGCACTGCACTGCAGTGTTGAGGTGTCACTACTGCCTGGGGTTTTATCCCAGGCTGTGTCACAGCCAGCCATGAGCGGGAGTCCCATAGGGCGGTGCACAATTGACCCAGCGTCGTCTGGGTTAGGGCAGGGTTTGGCCCGGGGGCTTTCCTTGGCTCATCACGCTCTAGCGACTCCTTGTGGTGGGACTGGCGCCTGCAAGCTGACCTCAGTCGTCAGTTGAATGGTGTTTCCTCCGACATATTGGTGCGGCTGGCTTCCGGATTAAGCGAGCAGGTGTTAAGAAGCAGCGCGGCATGCCAGGTCATGTTTCGTAGGATGCATGATTCGACCTCTGGTCGGGTAAAATTATTACTAAAATCTTTAAAAGAAGTGGGAGAGAGACAGAGAGCGTTCTTGTTGAACGTAAAACCACATCAGACTGGGTTGTGGGCCGGAGGATCCTGAACCCTGACCTGGTTTAAAGTGAGAGTTTGTGGAGGTCTAGTCCCCATCACTACATCTCTGTAGCAGATGACCCCTCAAATCTATCAATGTCAAGCACATTGAGAACATTTATCATATAGTTTCTTATATACTGAAATATTGAATTTGCCAATGTGGTGTATGTCGCCCAATTATCGAATATTTGTAATGATTAGCAGTCTATTTTTCAGTAGAGGGTAACAGGATAGTAGCTAATTTTGGTCCCAAAACCCTTAGAGAAAGCTGAAATATATTTTAGTGACTATGATTTTGGGGTTAAACTAGTCTGGTTGCTATCTACCACTGAGGCGGCCATGTACACACAAACAGAAACAGGAAGAGAGTTACAGACAGTGAAGTCTATTAACATTAGGAAGTAGAGTCATTCTGGCTGGTACCTTGGTACTTGACAAACATTTGTGCTCAGGTACCATATAATATACCAGGCAGACTGAAACCTTCACATGGCTCTTCATCTCTCCCTCCTCCTCCTCCTCCTCTTCCTCATCCTCTACAGAGTATCAGCAGGTATGTGTAACATGTTTCTATAAAGGGCTGAAGTCCAGTGGGTCAATTCACTGTAAACACGGTGTAATAAATCTCAATCATTAACAAGCTGTTTTATAGTGTATAAGCAGTGGGATTTTTAATCTGCAGAGCAGATTCTGTTGAATTCCAACCTAAATGTGTTTTGTGTTGATGTGTTCACAGTGAGGTATGTGTCTGTGCAGGCCGGAGGCTCCATCACCATCCCATGTCACTATGATCAGTATTACATAAATCATGTGAAATACTGGTGTAAAGGGTATGATTGGATTCGTTGCTCCTCTCTAGTACGCAGTGACCATCCTAAGAGCAGTGGTAATGCCTCAATCTCTGATGACATCAACCAGAGAGTCTTCACTGTGACCATGACTGATCTGGAGCCAGAGGACTCTAAGACTTACAGGTGTGTTTTGGAGATCAATGGAGGACCAGATATCAGGATACAACGGTTCTACCTATCTGTCACTCCAGGTAAGATCCCTGCAACTCTTACAATTCAGTAAAGTAGAATAGGTAGTTCTCAGTAATGATGAGACAATCAGAAATAGCCTGCTTCCACAAACTAAATGACTGGTGTTCTCATTTCATTTCCTGGTAACTGGTTCCTTGTCTGGTAACTGGTATCACCATTATTGTTCAAGTTGACCTGAAGAATACTTTATGTTCTATATATGTAGATTGTGGTGTAAACTTTGTTTAAACTCCGCAGTGGTCGGTTTTAAAACATTTTTTTAAATAATATTAATAATAAAATACTTACTAGAAATAAAGTTATGCTGCTGAGTTCTTTCTTTGGTGTCTGTACCTCTGTGTTCAGGTACTCCAGAACTCTATGTGGACAAACAGGAAGTGACTGCAGTTGAAGGAGGGAGTGTCACTGTCCGTTGTTACTATAGTGACATTGGAGATATAAAGTGGTGCAGGATGGGTGGTGATTGTGTGTCGTATTCTGGGACTTTACATGGAACAGTGACATTAAAGGATATCAGTCTGGCCAACAACAGAAAAGTCTTAACAGTGACTATGAGTGGACTGAAGATGGAGAACACTGACTGGTATTGGTGTGAAGTGGGAGAACTAGAGATGCCTGTTCACATCATTGTCAGTCAACACACTGCAACACAAATCATCACTGCTATCAGTAAGTACATTCTGTTTGGGTCACAAAAATAGTTTAATATCCATAGTTACTTCACATCAAAATTATGTAATTTTCTTACATTAGTATCACAATGAAAATATGTATTTATTCCATGATTTACTTCTTGACATAGATGATATTCAGTGAAAATCTGCTACTGTTTTCATAATCCTTGACAGCAGATTCACTTTGTTTCATCGTCTGAAACAAATTGGAATATTGACTTTGAATGTGATGTTGCTATACAACCTGACTATCTGGTATACCAGTAATTTCATTAATGGCATTGTTGTTTTACCTCACAGCAACCCAAGCTGAGGGGAACATGGAGGAAGTCCACCAGAGGTTATTATCACTCATTCAGCTGTATTATCCCACATATTATGGCAATTGTTTGATAATATGAACACAAAGAAACATTACAATTCCATCATACACTACAACAGTTAAAGATAACCAAACTCCCTTCCTAAATGCATATAGAGACTGTTAGCACTTCCTCTTGGTTGGAACATTTCTTTGGAGAAGTAGCAGCAATTTTTGTGTTATTCTCACTCATTTGCAAGGACAAGTTGCACACTTTAAAAAAACAACGTTATTTGTATAGTAATAATCTCAATAATAATAATGTAAACTTCCACACATGTGAATAGCTAAATAATTGTTCCATTTATCACAACAGTGTAAACAACAAGTTATTACTTTTTCACAAATGATCCATTTATAATGATCTATTTTAATTGTGTTTTTGATTCAAGTTATTCTATGTAATCCATCAGGTCCATAGATGTGAAGTCCTACTGATTCCTTGGGGCATGTTGGTGGTGGTGACAGCTGGTATCCTAGTCACATGGAAGATGTGGACAAAGCATAGTAAGTAGTCATTTTATCTGAATTTAAAAAAAGGAGAATAGTTAAGAAAAATACCAAATGTGTTGACATTGTGAACAACAGTATATTGCTTGCCTGTTATTGATCTTGAATGGCAAAAAGTATTTGGAGGAATTGTCTATAAGAAATCTATTCAGAGGTATTATTGTACTATAACAAACTCAGAAGTAATTGACATCTCCCTCTCTTTATTCCAGAGGACAATAAGGCCAAGGACCAGACAACTAACAACTCAGTGGTAGGATACACTTAATTTATTATATTCTATTATTTTCAACCATCTGCTTTTCTGTTCATGATTTGGGTTCATCTACCATTTAACTCTAGTTTTACCTCTTCAGTTGGTTATCAATGAGTTGACATAAAAGGTCCCATATTCTGAACCCAAGGTCTTAAAGCACTCAAGACGTTGACAAATGATGTTTAAAAGACAGAGAACAGGAAGTTGTCAGTTCACTAAATATATCTGTGACTGCATCCTATTATGGAAAAAAACTGTGGTTTAGTTGGTAAATAGACAAGTCCTGTTTCTCTTTGCTATTTATTTATTTGCAGTCTGCTGACCTTGAGCAGGACATTTCATACAGCACAGTGAGCCACACCAGAGAAACAGCACAGCAGGTACAAACTGAATAAACCTGGTTTTGGTCTGTGGAGATCTTGGACTAGTACCAATCACTCAATCTCTGCATGGAGCTAAGGTTCTCTCTCTCTTTCTCTCTCCTCTATCTCTGCAGTGTGAGTTTGAGTTCTCACTCTCTCTCTCTCTCACTCTCCCCCTCTCTCTCTCTCTCTCTCTCTCTCTCTCTCTCTCTCTCTCTCTCTCTCTCTCTCTCACTCTCTCTCTCTCTCTCTCTCTCTCTCTCTCTCTCTCTCTCTCTCTCTCTCACTCTCTCACTCTCCCTCTCTCTCCCTCTCTCTCTCTCTCTCTCTCTCTCTCTCTCTCTCTCTCTCTCTCTCTCTCTCTCTCTCTCTCTCTCTCTCTCTTTCTCTCTCTCTCACTCTCTCTCTCCCTCTCTCTCTCTATCTCTCTCACTCTCCCTCTCTCTTCCTTTCTCCCCCTCTCTCTCTCTTTCTCTCTCTCTCACTCTCTCTCTCTCCCTCTCTCTCTCCCTCTCTCTCTCAATTCAATTCAATTCAATTTAAGGGCTTTATTGGCATGGGAAACGTGTGTTAACATTGCCAAAGCAAGGGAAGTAGATAGTAAACAAAAGTGAAATAAACAATAAATATTAACAGTAAACATTACACTCAGAAGTTTCAAAAGAATAAAGACATTTCAAATGTCATATTATGTATATATACAGTGTTGTAACAATGTGCAAATAGTTAAAGTACAAATGGGAAAATAAATAAACATAAATATGGGTTGTATTTACAATGGTGTTTGTTCTTCACTGGTTGCCCTTTTCTTGTGGCAACAGGTCACACATCTTGCAGCTGTGATGGCACACTGTGGTTTTTCACCCAGTAGATAAGGGAGTTTATCAAAATTGGGTTTGTTTTCGAATTCTTTGTGGATCGCTGTAATCTGAGGGAAATATGTGTCTCTAATATGGTCATACATTTGGCAGGAGGTTAGGAAGTGCAGCTCAGTTTCCACCTCATTTTGTGGGCAGTGTGCACATAGCCTGTCTTCTCTTGAGAGCCAGGTCTGCCTACGGCGGCCTTTCTCAATAGCAAGGCTATGGTCACTGAGTCTGTACATAGTCAAAGCTTTCCTTAAGTTTGGGTCAGTCACAGTGGTCAGGTATTCTGCCACTGTGTACTCTCTGTTTAGGGCCAAATAGCATTCTAGTTTGCTCTGTTTTTTTGTTTGTTCTTTCCAATGTGTCAAGTAATTCTCTTTTTGTTTTCTCATGATTTGGTTGGGTCTAATTGTGTTGTTGTTGTTGTTGTTGTTGTTGTTGTTGTCCTGGGGCTGTGTGGGGTCTGTTTGTGTTTGTGAACAGAGGCCCAGGACAAGCTTACTTAGGGGACTCTTCTCCAAGTTCATCTCTCTGTAGGTGATGGCTTTGTTATGGAAGGTTTGGGAATCGCTTCCTTTTAAGTGGTTATAGAATTTAACGGCTCTTTTCTGGATTTTGATAATTAGCGGGTATTGGCCTAATTCTGCTCTGCATGCATTATTTGGTGTTTTACGTTGTACACGGAGGATGTTTTTGCAGAATTCTGCATGCAGAGTCTCAATTTGGTGTTTGTCCCATTTTGTGAATTCTTGGTTGGTGAGCGGACCCCAGACCTCAGAACCATAAAGGGCAATGGGTTCTATAACTGATTCAAGTATTTTTAGCCAGATCCTAATTGGTATGTCAAATTTTATGTTCCTTTTGATGGCATAGAAGGCCCTTCTTGCCTTGTCTCTCAGATCGTTCACAGCTTTGTGGAAGTTACCTGTGGCGCTGACGTTTAGGCCGAGGTATGTATAGTTTTTTGTGTGCTCTAGGGCAACGGTGTCTAGATGGAATTTGTATTTGTGGTCCTGGCAACTGGACCTTTTTTGGAACACCATTATTTTTGTCTTACTGAGATTTACTGTCAGGGCCCAGGTCTGACAGAATCTGTGCAGAAGATCTAGGTGCTGCTGTAGGCCCTCCTTGGTTGGTGACAGAAGCACCAGATCATCAGCAAACAGAAGACATTTGACTTCAGATTCTAGTAGGGTGAGGCCGGGTGCTACAGACTGTTCTAGTGCCCTCGCCAATTCATTGATATATATGTTGAAGAGGGTGGGGCTTAAACTGCATCCCTGTCTCACCCCACGGCCCTGTGGAAAGAAATTTGTGTGTTTTTTGCCAATTTTAACCGCACACTTGTTGTTTGTGTACATGGATTTTATAATGTCGTATGTTTTTCCCCCAACCCCACTTTCCATCAATTTGTATAGCAGACCCTCATGCCAAATTGAGTCAAAAGCTTTTTTGAAATCAACAAAGCATGAGAAGACTTTGCCTTTGTTTTGGTTTGTTTGTTTGTCAATTAGGGTGTGCAGGGTGAATACGTGGTCTGTCGTACGGTAATTTGGTAAAAAGCCAATTTGACATTTGCTCAGTACATTGTTTTCACTGAGGAAATGAACTAGTCTGCTGTTAATGATAATGCAAAGGATTTTCCCAAGGTTGCTGTTGACGCATATCCCACGGTAGTTATTGGGGTCAAATTTGTCTCCACTTTTGGGGATTGGGGTGATCAGTCCTTGGTTCCAAATATTGGGGAAGATGCCAGAGCTAAGGATGATGTTAAAGAGTTTAAGTATAGCTAATTGAAATTTGGGGTCTGTATATTTTATCATTTCATTGAGGATAACATCAACACCACAGGACTTTTTGGGTTGGAGGGTTTGTATTTTGTCCTGTAGTTCATTCAATGTAATTGGAGAATCCAGTGGGTTCTGGTAGTCTTTAATAGTTGATTCTAAGATTTGCATTTGATCATGTATATTTTTTTGCTGTTTGTTCTCTGTTATAGGGCCAAAAAGATTGGAGAAGTGGTTTACCCATACATCTCCGTTTTGGATAGATAGCTCTTCGTGTTGTTGTTTGTTTAGTGTTTTCCAATTTTCCCAGAAGTGGTTAGAGTCTATGGATTCTTCAATTACATTGAGCTGATTTCTGACATGCTGTTCCTTCTTTTTCCGTAGTGTATTTCTGTATTGTTTTAGTGATTCACCATAGTGCAGGCGTAGGCTCAGGTTTTCTGGGTCTCTATGTTTTTGGTTGGATAGGTTTCTCAATTTCTTTCTTAGGTTTTTGCATTCTTCATCAAACCATTTATCACTGTTATTACTTTTCTTTGGTTTTCTGTTAGAGATTTTTAGATTTGATAGGGAAGCTGAGAGGTCAAATATACTGTTTAGGTTTTCTACTGCCAAGTTTACACGTTCACTATTACAGTGGAACGTTTTGTCCAGGAAGTTGTCTAGAATGGATTGAATTTGTTGTTTCCTAATTGTTTTTTGGTAGGTTTCAACACTACTTTCCTTCCATCTATAGCATTTCTTAATATTATTCAGTTCCTTTGGCTTTGATGCCTCATGATTGAGTATTGCTCTGTTCAAGTAGACTGTGATTTTGCTGTGGTCTGATAGGGGTGTCAGTGGGCTGACTGTGAACGCTCTGAGAGACTCTGGGTTGAGGTCAGTGATAAAGTAGTCTACAGTACTACTGCCAAGAGATGAGCTATAGGTGTACCTACCATAGGAGTCCCCTCGAAGCCTACCATTGACTATGTACATACCCAGTGTGCGACAGAGCTGCAGGAGTCGTGACCCGTTTTTGTTGGTTATGTTGTCGTAGTTGTGCCTAGGGGGGCATATGGGGGAGGGAATGCTGTCACCTCCAGGTAGGTGTTTGTCCCCCTGTGTGCTGAGGGTGTCAGGTTCTTGTCCAGTTCTGGCATTTAGGTCGCCACAGACTAGTACATGTCCCTGGGTCTGGAAATGATTGATTTCCCCCTCCAGGATGGAGAAACTGTCTTCATTAAAGTATGGGGATTCTAGTGGGGGGATATAGGTAGCACACAGGAGGACATTTTTCTCAGTTGAGATAATTTCCTTTTGAATTTCTAACCAAATGTAAAATGTTCCTGTTTTGATTAATTTAATAGAGTGAGTTAGGTCTGCTCTATACCAAATTAGCATACCCCCTGAGTCCCTTCCCTGTTTCACACCTGGTAGTTTGGTGGATGGGACTACCAGCTCTCTGTAACCTAGAGGGCAACCAGTGGGTCCGTCTCCTCTATACCATGTTTCTTGTAGGATGACAATGTCTGTATTTCCGATTTCTTTGGTGAAGTCCAGATTCCTGCTCTTTAGGCCAAAGGCAGATGACCTCAGGCCTTGGATATTCCAGGATGAAATAGTGAAGGCTTTGTGTTCCATAAAGTGTCTAATGTTGTTGGTTGTGTGGTTTGGCCTCAGGCAAGTAATTGTGAGCAGAGCCTGCTGAGCATCTGGTACATGCCATTGGCTTGGGCTAGTGTAAGAGTGGGTGTTGGGCCTGTTTGCCTGCTCACGGCCTGGGCGTATGTGTGACTTTCATGTTGAGGCCCTCTTTGTGGGAGTGGGGGGCTTGGGGTGGGTAGGAGGGGCATAGGTCTGATCTGAGGGGGCCTAAATGGGGTGTGGGCATGGTTGACTTGGGGGGGAGTTAATTGGTGGGGGTGGGGGTGTAGATGTGGTTGATGGTGCTGTGGTCTGGATGTAGGTCCTCTCTGCGGGGGTCCTCTATGTGTAGGTCCTGGGGGGGGTCCCGCAGGTCTGGGAGGGTGTCTCGCTGGTCTGGGCGGGGTGTCTGTTGATCTGTTGCTCCTGTGTGAGGTGTTGTGTCTGCGGTTGAGGGCGATATCCTTTAGGGTCCGGGCGAAGGTGGGCACTGCTGCCTTGTAAAGGTGGACCTGGTCATAAAGGCTGTTCACGTCCAGGGTGGAGTGGTGGGCCAGGTAGACATTTGGTTTTGATGCACAGTCACGGGAAATACTTGCGTTTACCCGCTGTATGGTAGCAGGGTGGAAGTCTTTTCGTGGTAACAGAGTTGAGATAACCACTTGTGCGTTGGGGAAAGTAGAAGAAGCTTTTTCTGTCACTCCCTTGAGTGATGTGGCCACACTTTCCTGCTGTGTTCTCAGGTCGTTTGTGCCTGTGTGTATTATTATGTGGCTGGGTGATCCTAGTCGGTCCTCAGACAGAAGGTCTAGGGCGCGCTGGGTGTTTGGACACCAGAGTTTAGACACTGTGTGTTTTGGAAAAAGTTTATTTTCTTTTATGTATTTCCCGTTTGAGTCCATAAGGAGTACAATCTGTGGCTTGTGTATGTCCTCAGTGGGTGTGGGGGGGTCGTCATGAGGGCTATCAGGGTGTCTGACTGGGGGGTTGCTCAGAGGGGTTGGGATCCCCTGGGCTTGGGGTTCTTCATTTGTTTGTCTGTGTGTGATGTCGAGGCTATGGTCAGGGTCTACGGTGTACTGTTCTGCTGCGGTGTCGAGACTTTGGCCAGGATCTGAGGTGGGCTGTTCTGCTGGCTTCTCTGCGGGGGTGGCCAGCTCTCTAATGGGTTGTTCTATGTCACCCGTCATCGTTCTCACCTTCTCCTCCAGCACTCTGATCCTCTCCTCTAGTGCTCTGTTCTTCTCCTGCTCCTGCTCTTTCTCCTGTTGATGTTGTCTCACCACAGTCCAGAGGGCAGACATGTCTCTCTCTACCTGCAGCTCTCCAGGTCTAGTTAAGGGGGTGTTGTTGTGCTGGACTGTTGTCTGGGTCTGTGCTGACTGGAGTGTGTTCACCTGCTGTTCCAGCTCCACCTGCCTTACCTCCAGCTGGGTGAATTTATCCTTCATTTCAATGAGGGAGTAGTACTCTGTGCTGGGAAATTGACTTTCTGCTTGGGGTTGCTCTGTGGGGTTATTTAATGAAGAGGTCTGGTCTGACCCGCTCGGGGTAGGGGTATCTTTCTCAAGGGAGAGCTTCTCCTGCTGAGCTATTTCTTTGATTAGGTGAAAGTCCAGCTGGAACTGTTTGGTGTTGCCTTGAACCAAAACGGTTCCAGATTTATAGAGATTAATATTAGACGACTCAGAGTCCTCGTTGTCCAGTATCCTGAGTTTCCACCCGTCGCTAACACCCCCCCTCTTAACAGAGGGGTAGTGTGCTAGTATAGCACTGTGCCATGCCAGGGGATGGTCTGTGTGGAAGATAAGGTTGCTTATGTTCCCATTTTTATACAAATCAGCAAAAAGTGTCTCCTGCTTCCCCAAAAGAAGTTTCAATTTGTACTCTTTTCGTGTCTTGTCGTTTTTTACATTCAGAGGGTACTGTATTTTAATGACCTCTGAACAGTGGGGGGGTGCTTCTAAGGCCTCTCCGTTTGGTTGGGGTAGACTGTACGACTATCCTGCCATTGTTGGGCTCAGGGGCTTTGACACCTCTCACTTCACACGTCAGTGCTAATTGAAATTGTATCTCTTTGTCAAGTAAGCTTAAGCTTGGTAGCCATAGCATTCAGTCCTTATAAAATAAAATATATCATTGTAATGTATTTTTCTTCTTGGTTTTTGAAAGTGAAAAATAGCTTCATACTAAACATTACTCACTCAGTTCCAGGTTGGATGGTGTTTTCAGGTTTCTGTTTGTTTGCCAGAGCATTTGCTGTATAGTTTGAGAATAGTAATCCTTGGTAGTAGAAAACTTTCCAAGTAATTCCGTCCAAAATCAGGTTGTTGTCAGAAGGGAACCGATGTGGATGTGGTGGAGGAGTCAGGTGCAGGACACAGAGGTTAAGTCCAACAGACTTTAATAATCCAAAGTCAAAAACACGACGTCGACAAAAACAAGAGGCGAGGGAGAATTACGCAAACACGCGTAAACACTAAACATAAAACAAACAGAGTGCACACACGTAGCTCTGAACAACATGACAGGGAAAACAACACACAATAATACTAACACAAAACAAGGAACTTATAGGGCACGCAATCAACACACAATTGGCCACAGGTGGTACAGACAGACAAAAGCAATGGACTGCAGAAACATAGAGCGGTGGCAGCTAGTACTCCGGGGACGGCGCTCGCCGAACCCTGCCCGAACCAGGAGGAGGAGCAGTCTCGGCCGAAACCGTGACAGTACCCCCCCCTTGACGCGCGGCTCCAGCCGTGCGCCGACCCCGGCCTCGGGGACGGCCAGGAGGACGCGGACCCGGGCGCGTGGGATGCCCATGGTGAAACTCAGTCAGGAGGGATGGATCGAGTATGTCCCTCCTGGGCACCCAGCACCGTTCCTCCGGACCGTACCCATCCCACTCCACGAGATACTGGAGACCACTCATCCGGCGCCTTGAGTCCAAGATGGTACGGACCCTGTACGCCGGGGCCCCCTCGATGTCCAAAGGGGGCGGAGGGGTCTCTCCTATCTCATCCTCTTGGAGTGGGCCAGCTACCACCGGCCTGAGAAGAGACACATGGAACGAGGGGTTAATATTTTTATACTCTATAGGTAGTTGTAACCTGTAACACACCTCGTTCAATCTTCTCAGGACTTTGAAGGGCCCCACAAACCGCCGACCCAGCTTCCGGCAGGGCAGGCGGAGGGGCAGGTTTCGAGTCGAGAGCCAGACTCGATCTCCCGGTGCGTACACCGGTCCCTCACTGCGGTGGCGGTCGGCGCTCGCCTTCTGTTGACGGATGGCACGCTGCAGATGGACATGGGCAGCGTCCCACGTCTCCTCCGAGCGCCGAATCCACTCGTCCACCGCAGGGGCCTCGGTCTGGCTCTCGTGCCATGGTGCCAGGACCGGCTGATAACCTAAAACACACTGGAAGGGTGTTAAATTGGTGGAGGAGTGGCGGAGAGAGTTCTGGGCCATCTCTGCCCAGGGGATGAACCTAGACCACTCCTCCGGCCGGTCCCGGCAATAGAACCTCAAAAACCTACCCACATCCTGGTTGACACGTTCCACCTGCCCATTACTCTCTGGGTGGTACCCCGAGGTAAGGCTTACCGAGACCCCCAACCGTTCCATGAACGCCCCCCAAACTCTGGAGGTGAACTGGGGACCTCGGTCAGACACTATATCCTCGGGTACCCCATAGTGCCGGAAAACATGGGTGAATAGGGCCTCAGCGGTTTGTAGGGCAGTAGGGAGACCCGGCATGGGAAGGAGACGACAGGCCTTGGAAAACCGATCCACAACGACCAAAATGGTGGTATTCCCCTGGGAGGGGGGAAGGTCGGTTACGAAATCCACCGATAGGTGGGACCATGGTCGTTGTGGAACGGGCAGGGGATGTAGCTTACCCCTGGGCAAATGTCTAGGCGCCTTACACTGGGCACACACCGAGCAGGAGGAGACATAAACCCTCACATCCCTGGCTAACGTTGGCCACCAGTATTTCATGCTAAGACAGTGCAATGTCCGGCCAATACCTGGATGTCCAGAGGAGGGTGATGTATGAGCCCAATAAATAAGTCGATCACGAATCTCGAGCGGAACGTACGTCCGCCCCACAGGACACTCGGGGGGAGTAGGGTCGGTACGCAGTGCCCGCTCGATTTCTGAATCGACCTCCCATACCACCGGAGCCACCAAACAAGACTCCGGCAGTATGGAAGTAGGCTCGTTGGACCTCTCCTCTGTGTCATACCGCCGGGACAGGGCATCTGCCTTACCATTCTGGGACCCAGGGATGTATGTGATCTTAAAAACGAACCGGGTTAGGAACATGTTCCACCTAGCCTGACGAGGGTTCAATCTCCTAGCTGCCCGGATGTACTCCAGGTTACGGTGATCCGTCAGAATGAGGAAAGGGTGTTGAGCCCCCTCAAGCCAATGCCTCCACACCTTTAGGGCCTGAACTACGGCTAACAGCTCCCTGTCCCCAACATCATAGTTACTCTCCGCCGAGCTGAGCTTCTTGGAGTAGAACGCACAGGGGCGGAGTTTAGGTGGCGTGCCGGACCGTTGTGATAGAACTGCCCCAATACCGGTCTCGGACGCGTCTACCTCTACTTGGAATGGTAAAGAGGGATCCGGATGCGCCAGCACAGGAGCCGAGGTGAACAGGTTCTTTAGTTTGACAAATGCCCTGTCCGCCTCAGCCGACCACTGCAAACGCACCGGACCCCCCTTTAGCAGGGACGTAATGGGAGCTGCAACCTGTCCAAAACCCCGAATAAACCTCCGGTAGTAATTAGCAAAACCCAAGAACTGCTGCACCTCTTTTACAGTGGTTGGAGTTTGCCAATTACGCACAGCCGATACCCGGTCTACCTCTATCTCCACGCCAGACGCGGACAACCGATAACCCAAAAAGGAGACGGACTCCTGGAAGAACAGGCATTTCTCTGCCTTGACATACAAGTCATGCTCCAACAGTCGTCTCAACACTCGGCGCACCTGGGCTACATGCTCGGCTCGTGTAGAAGAATACACTAGGATGTCGTCGATGTACACCACTACACCCTGCCCATGCATGTCCCGGAAAATCTCGTCAACAAAGGATTGGAAGACTGAAGGAGCATTCATTAACCCGTATGGCATGACGAGATACTCGTAATGACCCGAGGTGGTGCTAAATGCTGTTTTCCATTCATCCCCCTCCCTAATGCGCACCAGATTGTACGCGCTCCTGAGATCCAACTTTGTGAAGAACCGCGCTCCGCGTAATGACTCCGTCATCGTCGCAATCAGTGGAAGTGGGTAACTGTATTTTACGGTGATCTGATTGAGACTACGGTAATCAATACACGGGCGCAATCCCCCGTCCTTCTTCTTCACAAAGAAGAAACTCGAGGAGACCGGAGAAGTGGAGGACCGTATGTATCCCTGTGCCAAGGACTCGGCTATGTAAGTCTCCATAGCCGTAGTTTCCTCTTGAGACAGGGGATACACATGGCTCCGGGGAAGAGCTGCTCCTGTCTGGAGATTTATCGCACAGTCCCCCTGTCTATGAGGAGGCAGCCGTGTTGCCCTCGATTTGCTAAACACGAGTGCTACATTCTCATACTCGGGGGGAATGCGCAGTGCGGGCACTTGGTTCGGACTCTCTACCGAGGTCGCCCCTATGGAAACACCTAGACATCTCCCTACACACTGGGCAGACCACTCCATAAGAGCCCTCTGTTGCCACGCTATGGTAGGATCATGGGTGCTTAACCAGGGAAGGCCCAACACCACTGGGTACGCAGGAGAGTCAATCAGATAGAACTGAATGATTTCCTCATGACCCCCCTGCGTCGTCATCGTCAGCGGTGCTGTGACATCCCTGATCAGACCCGACCCCAACGGCCGGCTGTCTAATGCGTGGACAGGGAATGGAACTTCTACCGGCCGAAGGGGAATTCCTAACCTAGCACAAAATGCCATAACAATAAAGTTCCCAGCTGCGCCTGAATCTACTAGCGCCTTATGCTGGGAATGAGGTGCCACCTGTGGAAATCTCACAGGAATACTCATGTGACCAACAGAGAGCTCTGGGTAAGTGGGGCGCCTACTCACCTGAAATGACTCCCCAGTGCGTGGCCTGCTGTCACCTCTCCCAGGAGACCCTCCCCAGCACCTGGCCGCGGTGTGTCCTCCACGACCACAGGTGGTGCAGGGGATGGCCTCCCTCGGGTTCCCTCTCCTCCTCTCTCTAGCACCAGCACCTCCGAGCTCCATAGGAATCGGCTCGGAGGTGCTGGAAGGTGGAATGGACGACCCCCACTCGGGACGTCCGCGGGTAGCCAGCAGGGTGTCTATACGGATGGAGATGTCCACCAGCTGGTCGAACGACAGGTTGGTGTCCCTGCAGGCCATCTCACGACGAACGTCCTCTCGTAGGCTACACCGGTAGTGGTCGATGAGGGCCCTCTCATTCCACCCCGCATCCGCTGCTAGTGTCCGGAACTCCAGTGCGAACTCCTGTGCGCTCCTCTTCCCCTGTCGGAGGTGGAATAGACGCTCTCCCGCCGCTTTCCCCTCAGGTGGATGATCGAAGACAGTCCTGAAGCGGCGGGAAAACTCCGCGTAGGTGATGGTTGCGGCGTCTATTCCCCTCCATTCGGTGTTGGCCCACTCCAACGCCTTGCCGGAGAGACAGGAGATGAGGGCGGAGACGCTCTCGTATCCCGAGGGCGCCGGGTGTATAGTGGCAAGGTAAAGTTCTACCTGTAGGAGGAAGCCCTGACACCCGGCTGCAGAACCGTCATATGCCCTCGGGAGCGAGAGCCGAATGCCACTGGGTTCCGGTGCTGAGAGAGGAGGACTGGCCGTTGGTGCTGGGAAGGTGTGAGAAGGCGTGGGCACCTCCCGATTCATCAAACGGCGCAGTGTGTTGGACACCTCGTCCATGGCGGCCCCGAGTTGCCGGATCATGGTGTCCTGGTAATTGATCCGGTATTCCAGGGATTCGGGTGCCGCCGCCGTTCCTGCTGACTCCATGATGGTGTGTTGTTCTGTCAGAAGGGAACCGATGTGGATGTGGTGGAGGAGTCAGGTGCAGGACACAGAGGTTAAGTCCAACAGACTTTAATAATCCAAAGTCAAAAACACGACCTCGACAAAAACAAGAGGCGAGGGAGAATTACGCAAACACGCGTAAACACTAAACATAAAACAAACAGAGTGCACACACGTAGCTCTGAACAACATGACAGGGAAAACAACACACAATAATACTAACACAAAACAAGGAACTTATAGGGCACGCAATCAACACACAATTGGCCACAGGTGGTACAGACAGACAAAAGCAATGGACTGCAGAAACATAGAGCGGTGGCAGCTAGTACTCCGGGGACGGCGCTCGCCGAAGCCTGCCCGAACCAGGAGGAGGAGCAGTCTCGGCCGAAACCGTGACAGTTGTGGGTTTGGAGTTTTGGTTTGGAATGAAGGTTATGTTGTGGAGGGTAGCATCCTCTCTCTCTCTCTCTCTCTCTCTCTCTCTCTCTCTCTCTCTCTCTCTCTCTCTCTCTCTCTCTATCTCTCTCTTTCTCGCTCTCTCTCTCTCTCTCACTCACTCTCTATCTCCCTCTCTCTCTCTCTCACGCTCTCTCTCTCCCTCTCTCCCTCTCTCTCTCTCTCTCTCTCTCTCTCTCTCTCTCTCTCTCTCTCTCTCTCTCTCTCTCTCTCTCTCTCTCTCTCTCTCTCACTCTCCCCCCCTCTCTCTCTCTCTCTCTCTCTCTCTCTCTCTCTCTCTCTCTCTCTCTCTCTCTCTCTCTCTCTCTCTCTCTCTCTCACTCTATCTCTCTCTCTCTCACTCTCTCTCTCTCACTCTCTCTCTCTCACTCTCCCTCTCTCCCTCTCTCTCTCTCTCTCTCTCTCTCTCTCTCTCTCTCTTTCACTCTCTCTCTCCCTCTCTCTCTCTATCTCTCTCACTCTCTCTCTCTCCCTTTCTCCCCCTCTCTCTCTCTTTCTCTCTCTCTCACTCTCTCTCTCTCCTCCCTCTCCCTCTCCC
>NW_028161805.1:0-1000 GCF_964263955.1 Coregonus lavaretus
TGTGGTTTTAGAAAGGGAGAGAGAGAGAGATAATCTCTGTGAGGCTGTCTTTTTAAAAAAGATGAATGTGGTTGAGAGGACTGAAAAAGCTGATTGTGAGTGAGATCGTCCCCCAACAGCGGCAGGATGCAAACATTGTCACCATCTATAAGAACAAGGGTGACAAGTCAATCTGCGGCAATAGCCGGGGGGGGATCCCATCCTGGCCAAGGTGATGCTACACAGGCTGGTGGACAACATCACAGAGGAACACCTGCCAGAGTCACAATGCGGCTTCAGAAAGAACAGGAGTACGGTCGACATGATATTCACGGCACGGCAACTCCAGGAGAAGTGCAGTGAACAACATCAGGACCTTTTAATGGTCTTTGTCGACCTCTCCAAGGCCTTTGACACTGTGAGCAGGGAACTACTATGGGGCATTCTACTCAAATGTGGCTGTCCAGACAGATTTGTCAACATCCTTAGCCAGTTCCATGATGGGATGATGGCTCGGGTGGCCATAGGAGAGCAGGAGTCAGTGCCTTTTGGAGTAAGCATCGGTGTGAGGCAGGGGTGTGTGCCGTCACCTGTACTCTTTCACATCTTCCTCCTATGTGTCACCCAGCTTCTCCACAAGGAGCTTGAGGACAGCAGCGGGGTTGCAGTGGACTTCAGGCTGGATGGAAACCTATTCAACATCAGGAGGCTCCAAGCAACCACCAAGGTTTTGACGGAGCGGGTTCTTGAGCTGCAGTATGCTGATGATTGTGCTCTTGTGGCCCACAGTCCAGAAGACCTTCAGTCCGTCCTTGTAGCGGCTGTGAGGGTCTATAGCAGGAAGGAACTGTCTATTAACACCACCAAGACAGAGGTGGTCTGCCAATGGAGATCCAGCCCTCAACCCACCATGCCTGTCTTCACCATTGAACACAAATCCCTGGCAATAGTCCCGTCCTTCAAATACCTGGGCAGCATCCTCTCGGAGGACTGCAGCATCGACCTCGAAATTCAAAACAAG
>NW_028161804.1:0-42438 GCF_964263955.1 Coregonus lavaretus
GTCACCTACAAACAAGCAAGATTTCTGGCTCTCACAGACCTGTAACTTCTTCTTTAAGAGGCTCCTCTGTCCTCCACTCGTTACCTGTATTAATGGCACCTGTTTGAACTTGTTATCAGTATAAAAGACACCTGTCCACAACCTCAAACAGTCACACTCCAAACTCCACTATGGCCAAGACCAAAGAGCTGTCAAAGGACACCAGAAACAAAATTGTAGACCTGCACCAGGCTGGGAAGACTGAATCTGCAATAGGTAAGCAGCTTGGTTTGAAGAAATCAACTGTGGGAGCAATTATTAGGAAATGGAAGACATACAAGACCACTGATAATCTCCCTCGATCTGGGGCTCCACGCAAGATCTCACCCCGTGGGGTCAAAATGATCACAAGAACGGTGAGCAAAAATCCCAGAACCACACGGGGGGACCTAGTGAATGACCTGCAGAGAGATGAGACCAAAGTAACAAAGCCTACCATCAGTAACACACTACGCCGCCAGGGACTCAAATCCTGCAGTGCCAGACGTGTCCCCCTGCTTAAGCCAGTACATGTCCAGGCCCGTCTGAAGTTTGCTAGAGTGCATTTGGATGATCCAGAAGAGGATTGGGAGAATGTCATATGGTCAGATGAAACCAAAATAGAACTTTTTGGTAAAAACTCAACTAGTCGTGTTTGGAGGACAAAGAATGCTCAGTTGCATCCAAAGAACACCATACCTACTGTGAAGCATGGGGGTGGAAACATCATGCTTTGGGGCTGTTTTTCTGCAAAGGGACCAGGACGACTGATCCGTGTAAAGGAAAGAATGAATGGGGCCATGTATCGTGAGATTTGGAGTGAAAACCTCCTTCCATCAGCAAGGGCATTGAAGATGAAACGTGGCTGGGTCTTTCAGCATGACAATGATCCCAAACACACCGCCCGGGCAACGAAGGAGTGGCTTCGTAAGAAGCATTTCAAGTTCCTGGAGTGGCCTAGCCAGTCTCCAGATCTCAACCCCATAGAAAATCTTTGGAGGGAGTTGAAAGTCCGTGTTGCCCAGCGACAGCCCCAAAACATCACTGCTCTAGAGGAGATCTGCATGGAGGAATGGGCCAAAATACCAGCAACAGTGTGTGAAACCTTGTGAAGACTTACAGAAAACGTTTGACCTGTGTCATTGCCAACAAAGGGTATATAACAAAGTATTGAGAAACTTTTGTTATTGACCAAATACTTATTTTCCACCATAATTTGCAAATAAATTCATAAAAAATTATACAATGTGATTTTCTGGAGAAAAAAAATTCTCATTTTGTCTGTCATAGTTGACGTGTACCTATGATGAATATTACAGGCCTCTCATCTTTTTAAGTGGGAGAACATGCACAATTGGTGGCTGACTAAATACTTTTTTTCCCCACTGTATACAGGCCATGGACACAGAGGGACGTGGCCCGAGCGGTAGAAGGAATGATCCACCCCAAAAAAGGATTGGGCTGCTGTTAGAGGCCAGTGGGTTCCAGGGGATGCCCAGAGGGCACTTTTGCCATGGGCCGATCACGGAGAGTATGTTGGGAAAATAACTGAATTGTGTAATAGCCTCAGGGAACATTACCATCGTCATGCAGACTTCTCTAAAGTACATGAGTGTAAACAAGAGGATAGTGAGACTGTTAGCCAATACTTAGAGAGGCTTAAGGATTTGTTCAACGCAAACAGTGGCATACCCGAGCAAGACCAGAGACAGGGGAATGATACGCCCTACCATCAGCAATGAAAAATAGCGTTCCTCAGTGGAATGAGACCAGAGATAAGCAGGACCATTCAAAATACTTTAATAGGGTGGGGAACGGCACCGCTAGCTGAGGTTAAAAGATATGCAATCCATCATGAGCAGAATAAGTGCTTTAACTGTAGTCATGAAGGGCACTTCCCAGAGAATGTGAGGTCCCGTGTAAACACTGTGGCATGACAGGGCATAACCCTCTCCACTGCAGACATAAAGGAAAGGGCAAGAAGGATAACCGGGGAGGAAAGGGAGAGAAGCCTTACAGACGCCCACCCCCCCGGCTTTGACAATGAAGAAGAGGAAGATGAGACGTGACTAGCACTAGAGGGAGGGGGAGTAGATTCTAGTGAGGAGGAGACTGAGGAGCCCATTGATCCAAGTTGTGAGGTGTTTGAATTGGCTACTATTGACCTAGCACTTCAACAGGAACAGAAAACTTATTTGACATTGACAGTAATGGGTAAGAAAAGTAAATTCCTATGCGATACAGGGGCTTGCAGGACAGCAATCTGTGCAGCAGACAAACCAGAGGGAGTGAGGGTTGATGGGGAGAAAATAATTGTGCGATCCGCCCAGGGGCGGTGTGTTCATTAGGGCGATATGGGCGACGCACTGCCAAACGGAAAAAGGAAGGGATTTTTTTCTAATCAATTATATCACGGCAACAGTAGTTATCAGTGTTCTAATCTAGACGTCTGATCTGCCACTAAATGTCCAATCAGGCTAAAGTCGTGCTTCAAATGGCCCCGCCCCTTTTGGGGCGATTTCAGTCAGGTTGAAAATCGCCCCAGAAGTCTCTCATAGACTCTCATGTAAAATCTTTTTTTTTCAAATATCAGAGCTTTCAATACAATCTCTATGGGTTCCGGGAGGGCTTGCACTTACGCGCTTTCGTCATACGTAACATAACCATGAACGTAACTAAGAAAAGAGCGGGTAGCAGCGTCAATCAATTCACATACTACTGTCAAGATGGCTAGCGTTCAGTGCAACTCGATTGTCTCTTTGAAAGAAGTTCCTTTTTGTCGGCGAACAAATCAAGATAAATTGGCAACGAAACAATTAGGACCTCCCAGACCAAATTTAATAATTCAACAGGTTTCTACTAAAGGGGGAAAGTCCTACACCCGAGGATTTTCCAAAAATTGGTACGAACGAAAAACCTGGCTAGCAGGCTGCGATGTAGCTAATGCAGTCTTCTGCTACCCCTGCTTACTCTTTCACCCTGAAGGCGGCACGGCAGACAGCACCGCTTGGACAGCGACTGGTGTAACGGACATGCACCATCTTTCAGAAAAGATTAAGAAACATGAGCTGTCAAAGACCCACATGGATAGCCGTTTGAGATTGTCTGCTTTGGGGAGAGTGAACATTGCCACTCAACTGGATGAGGGATACAGGCTAGCTGTCCGCCGCCACAACGATAAGGTTAGCAAGAACCACCACATCCTCAGCCGGCTAATCCAGTGTGTGAAGTTTTGCGGAGTGTTTGAGTTAGCTTTGCGAGGCAAAGATGAAACTGAGGGCTCCACCAACCCTGGTATTTTTCTTGGACTTGTCAACTTTGTGGCACAATTAGATGAGGTGTTTTATGGAAATGCATATTGTTTATGCAGTGTTGAGGAATGTGAAAGAACACCCTTGATAATTTTTACTGTGATAACTTATTTTGCTTTTGTAAGCCAACACTTTTGAGATCAGTCAATAAATGCTTCTGGTATTGACTTATATGCTGCCCCTGTCTTCATGTTGTTGCTGGACATATCTTTTTTTAAATGTGTGTAGGTCACCTAAATCATCAGAAAAATTGCCCCCCCTGAGAATTTTTTCAGGAGCCACCACTGGCCAGTGGGTATCCAAGGGTAAGAGGATCACTGATTGGGTCAACATTGAGAATGGAGATCAGCACAGCACATCCACGGATAGGTATCGTCGGAAATTGAATTGGAGAGCAAATTAAATTCCTGTGGTACATTTAGATGAGGGTAGAGATTGTAGAGGATTTCCTGTGTGAAAAAAGTAATAGAAATTGGGTGATGAGAAATGTTGATTTGCATTGGTTAAGCAAGAATGGTATTAAATTCATGCTTTCTAGTTACGTGTATGCAAATATGTTATTAGTTTTTGGTGGTGTGTGGATAGAATCTTCTAATGCCAGGATTTAGTAAACGAAGCAGAGGGTAATGTGAAGTGGTTTCTGAATAGTTTGGTTATACGACAATGAGTTATGCAGACAGTTCACGTTGAACAAGGGGAGATAGTTTTTACTATTAGGCTGATGGCGTAGTAAAATGTTTTCGTTAAGTTCTGGATTTATTAAACAATAGGATGGCAGCCCACATAATTGTGTAACGGAAACTGAGAAACTTGTGTTGCCAAGACCGGATTTGACAGACATAGCCTTATCAAAGGAGGAAGCGAAAAAGGCAGGCCTCAAACCACAGATACCCACACAGCTACATCTGAAAGAGGAAGTAAACATCGATACAGACTTACTGAGAGACTGAAAGAGGTGACCAAATGGGAGAAGCTAGGAGCAGTCAATAAGGAGGGGATATGGCAGGATAATTTACCAATATTACCTAAGTGATTGTTTAGATATGTGGCAATATTGACACATGGGCAGAGCCATGTGTCAACCAGGGGGATGGTAGAGCAGGTTAGGAAAAACTAGGTTAGGAAAAACTTTGGTAGAGCAGGAACAGGTTAGGAAACACTTAGGAAACACCTAGGAAACACTTTGTGGCCTAGGGTATAACGAATTACTAAATAAAACATTTTTGTTACAGATGTGTCATCTGTGGACAGAATAATCACCAAGGTAGACAGAGAGCACCCCAGGGGGAATATCCCCTGGCAAAATATCCAGTCCAGCAATTGGAAATTGATTTTATAGAGTTATCACGGAGTGAAGGGAAGAAATTGGGTACAATGCTTACCAATAGTGTTGATCACCATTAGAGTAACCCCAGATAAAGATGGGTTATCCCCCTTCGAGAAGGTTTTTGGGAGACCATATAGAATGCCCGAGTTAGGTAGACTAGAACAGGCAGACATAGAGGCAGAAGACACATTGGCAGAACATATGAGGAGACTGTTTGTTAACCAAACCCGAATGTCAAAGATTTTGTGCCCCACAGGAGAACTAAAGGAGAAGGTAACCCACTCTATCCAACCAGGTGACTGGGTGTGGATCCTTAAAGAAGAAAGACTGGAAGCAGCCCCGTTGGGAAGGTCCATATCATGTCCTGTTGGTGACGGCCTTCGCTGTAAGAATTGCGGAAAGATCAACCTGGGTGCATGTCACACACTGCAAAAAGGTAAACCCAGCCACACCTGACGAACAAACGCAGAGTTAGGAGAAAGAACCGATCACCACTAGGGCTCGGGGGTTGGCTCCTTAACGAAGATTCCCTTACCCTGTCTGATCATCCCTGTGTGAGTTCGGTAGAAGGTAAAGCAATGGGTTGGCCTCTGGCGTCTGACATGTTCGCAGGGCGAGGGTGGGGACCCGCCAGAAGTCTCCTAATGGTAGGTAGCTGTCTGATTGTGGGGGCCATACTCCTAGCACACTCAAACCCGCCTGACCCGTCAGAAGTAGTAGTTAACATAACTGAAGTTAGAAAGGACATGCCCAGGGAAGACAAAAGCAGGCAGAAAATACAGCTTGACATGGGGAAAGGGGAAGTACTAGTGACTGTAGGAAAGGACATCACCTTTGAGGTCCTTGCGGACCAGTTGGGGAGTTGGGGACTACTGGCTGGTCATATCGTAAGGGGCGGGAGATATACACTGCTCAAAAAAATAAAGGGAACACTAAAATAACACATTCTAGATCTGAATGAATGAAATAATCTTATTAAATACTTTTTTCTTTACATAGTTGAATGTGCTGACAACAAAATCACACCAAAATTATCAATGGAAATCAAATGTATCAACCCATGGAGGTCCGGATTTGGAGTCACCCTCAAAATTAAAGTGGAAAACCACACTACAGGCTGATCCAACTTTGATGTAATGTCCTTAAAACAAGTCAAAATGAGGCTCAGTAGTGTGTGTGGCCTCCACGTGCCTGTATGACCTCCCTACAACGCCTGGGCATGCTCCTGATGAGGTGGCGGATGGTCTCCTGAGGGATCTCCTCCCAGACCTGGACTAAAGCATTCGCCAACTCCTGGACAGTCTGTGGTGCAACGTGGCATTGGTGGATGGAGCGAGACATGATGTCCCAGATGTGCTCAATTGGATTCAGGTCTGGGGAACGGGCGGGCCAGTCCATAGCATCAATGCCTTCCTCTTGCAGGAACTGCTGACACACTCCAGCCACATGAGGTCTAGCATTGTCTTGCATTAGGAGGAACCCAGGGCCAACCGCACCAGCATATGGTCTCACAAGGGGTCTGAGGATCTCATCTCGGTACCTAATGGCAGTCAGGCTACCTCTGGCGAGCACATGGAGGGCTGTGCGGCCCCCCAAAGAAATGCCACCCCACACCATGACTGACCCACCGCCAAACCGGTCATGCTGGAGGATGTTGCAGGCAGCAGAACGTTCTCTACGGCGTCTCCAGACTCTGTCACGTCTGTCACGTGCTCAGTGTGAACCTGCTTTCATCTGTGAAGAGCACAGGGTGCCAGTGGCGAATTTGCCAATCTTGGTGTTCTCTGGCAAATGCCAAACGTCCTGCACGGTGTTGGGCTGTAAGCACAACCCCCACCTGTGGACGTCGGGCCCTCATACCACCCTCATGGAGTCTGTTTCTGACCGTTTGAGCAGACACATGCACATTTGTGGCCTGCTGGAGGTCATTTTGCAGGGCTCTGGCAGTGCTCCTCCTGCTCCTCCTTGCACAAAGGCGGAGGTAGCAGTCCTGCTGCTGGGTTGTTGCCCTCCTACGGCCTCCTTCACGTCTCCTGATGTACTGGCCTGTCTCCTGGTAGCGCCTCCATGCTCTGGACACTACGCTGACAGACACAGCAAACCTTCTTGCCACAGCTCGCATTGATGTGCCATCCTGGATGAGCTGCACTACCTGAGCCACTTGTGTGGGTTGTAGACTCCGTCTCATGCTACCACTAGAGTGAAAGCACCGCCAGCATTCAAAAGTGACCAAAACATCAGCCAGGAAGCATAGGAACTGAGAAGTGGTCTGTGGTCACCACCTACAAAAACAGTCCTTTATTGGGGGTGACTTGCTAATTGCGTATAATTTCCACCTGTTGTCTATTCCATTTGCACAACAGCATGTGAAATGTATTGTCAATCAGTGTTGCTTCCTAAGTGGACAGTTTGATTTCACAGAAGTGTGATTGACTTGGAGTTACATTGTGTTGTTTAAGTGTTTTCTTTATTTTTTTGAGCAGTGTATATGTATGTCACCATGTACATCCTGGGACCATGTAGTTGCTCATACCGAGAGGGGGAGATATGTGAATCGCCATACCCAGTTCAAAGACAGGTGGAGTATTGTGAAAGTAGGGAATTTCCAGAAATGGCAGTGCGACCCATACAAGGGTAAGTACTGTCTAAAAGTCAGAATTACACTAAAACAGGTAAAGGCTACGGATGAGGGCTTGTGGTATAGTGGATTTGACCGCAAATGTTGTGAAGATCCATTAGTAACTTTCCGGGTAGTGATCAACCAAGCGGATGTTACAGTCCCGACGAGTGAAATATCTTCTTCAACTAGGGCACCCTATAGAGTACACATTTCTGAGGGAGGGAGTGAGACCGTGGCCGTGGTGAAGATAGTGCAAACTATAGACCTGAAGGAAGTAGTAGCGGTGGAGACCGGGTATAGGGATCCGAACCTATGGTTGGAATGGATACAGTATACGGTAATAACTATGTCCCAAGAGGACTGTTACGCCTGTGGGACAGCTAAACCTAGGTTAACCACTACTCCGTTCCCCTTGACGGGCTTTAACACTCCGTCAGGTTTATCTTGCATGGTTAAATTGCTCAAGTCACCTGGGAATGTGGTGAAGGAGTCTTGTGTTAACTTGCACTATCTGTATCCCCCAGTGTCAAAGTCTCCTAGACCTAGATTACCCCCTTTTGAAGTATCAGTGGCGGCATATTATTGCTTTTCTAGGATGGACAAGATGGGGTACGAGGTAGGGCATCTTAGCTCTTGCTCCCACACTGAGAATGTCACAACTAAAGAGACCATGACCAATCTCTCCTCTTTGTTGCAGACAGAGGATTTTAGGAACCAAAATCAGGCCCGCGCTGACATCTGGTGGTTGTGTGGTGGTAACAGACTATGGCCTAACCTACATGCGAATTGGACTGGAACCTGTGCGTTAGCTCAGCTGGTAATGCCTTTCACTCTCATCAAACAATCTAACGTGTCAGAGACTGGTGGGTTGTCGCGTAGAAAGCGAGACCTCCTTCCGGGATCCTTTGATGAGAGGGTATATATTGATGGGATAGGAGTACCTCGAGGGGTTCCAGAAGAATTCAAAGCTAGGAATCAGATCGCTGCTGGTTTTGAATCAAGTATTTTCTGGTGGTCAACAATGATTAAGAATGTGGATTGGATAAACTACATCTACTACAACCAACAGAGATGTATTAATCACACTCGTGATGCAATAAAGGGATTGGCTGAGCAGACAGCGGCAACAAGCTTAATGGCATGGCAGAATAGAATAGCTTTAGATATGCTTTTGGCTGAAAGGGGTGGGGTTTGTGTTTTGTTTGGATCTATGTGCTGTACTTTCATCCCCAATAATACAGCACCTGACGGGTCAGTGACCAAGGCTCTTCAGGGACTCACCACGCTGGCGAATTAACTGGCTGAGAACTCGGGTATTGATAACTCACTAACCGGTTGGTTTGATAACATGTTTGGAAAATGGAAAGCTATTGTTGCAACTTTATTAGGGGGGGCTCTGACTGGGATGTTCATGTTGATGTTATATGGATGCTGCTTAATTCCGTGTGTGAGAGGTCTTGTGTTTAGGTCATTGGAAAAAGCAGTAACCCAGCAGATGGTGACCTATGGGCCCATTCCCTACTCAGACCGATGGAAGGACGACCTATGTCCTCCCGCTCTGGTGGACGATGCAGAAGATTTCAATCGTGATGAACCTGTATTAAATGAGACAATTTTTAATGTTTAGTATACTATATTTTCAAATGAAGACCATAACGAAAATCTAAACAAGAAGTGTTATGGTTGGAAGTAAAATTTGGTAGCATGCCAGGCAAATTGTGTTATTATAGTGTGTTTTGTACTAGTGATTTATTTTATATGCAAATCAACTTATATGCTTCAATGTGTGTGATTATTTTTATAACAATGTATTTTGAGTGTGTGTGTGTAATATTTAGTCAAAGGGTGGATTGAAATGGCTTATTATTATTATTATTATATTATTAATAATAAGACTATAATCTAATAATGTGTTAAGCTTAGTTAGAAGTAAAACGAGGGCTTTGGCTTATTTTTAGATCTATGCAAGCAGAAGGCAACTGTGAAACCAATAACAGAAAACAGGATGTGAAACTAGACACTCAGAAGCATGTCCCCACCGTATGTGCCTGTATAAGATGCATATTTGCCCAGCAACAGAGTATTTGTGTCTTCTGAAACCAGTACAGGAAGAAACAACTAGGTTGCTGTGTAAGCTTACAGAGAAATGTGACAATTGCCTAAATATGGGCTAGGAGCTTTCTCATTGGCCCACTTAGGGGTGTAGTAGAGGTATAAAAAACGTTGTGCATTGTATGATTTTCAGAGCGCTCTCATGAATAAAGACTGACGATTGCAATAAGGGGTCTTTGTTTAATTTAAACTAGAGATTTACACCTCTGGGAATTATTAAAAGATTTAAGAAGTGTTTGACTTCAACCATTGAGATAACAAAATATAAAAGGAAATCAGTCAATTGAAATAAATGAATTAGGCCCCAATCTATGGATTTCACATGACTGGGCAGGGGCACAGCCATGGGTGGGCCTGGGCATAGGCCCACCCGCTGTGGAGCCAGGACCAGCCAATCAGAATGAGTTTTTCCCCACAAAAGGGCATTATTACAGACAGAAATACTCCTCAGTTTCATCAGCTGTCTGGGTGGCTGGTCTCAGATGATGCCGCAGGTGAAGAAGCCGGATGTAGAGGTCCTGGGCTGGTGTGGTTACACGTGGTCTGCGGTTGTGAGGCCTGTTGGACATACTGCCACATTTTCTAAAACGATGTTGGAGGCGGCTTATGGTAGAGAAATGAACATAAAATTATCTGGCAACAGCTCAGGGGGACATTCCTGCAGTCAGCATGCCAATTGCGCACTCGCTCAAAACTTGAGACATCTGTGGCATTGTGTTGTGACAAAACTGCACATTTTAGAGTGGCCTTTTATTGTCCCCAGCACAAGGTGCACCTGTATAATTATCATGCTGTTTAATCAGCTTCTTGATATGTCACACCTGTCAGGTGGATGGATTATCTTGGCAAAGGAGAAATGCTCACTAACAGGGACGTAAACAGATCTGTGCACAAGATTTGAGAGAAATAAGCTTTTTGTGCGTATAGAAAATTTCTGCGATCTTTTATTTCATCTCATTAAACATGGGACCAACATTTTACATGTTGCGTTTATATTTTTGTTCAGTATAGATGGCTCTTGTAGGAAGTATAGGTTGGTTGGCCTGTAAGGACCCAGCAGTAGCTAACTGATGCACCAGCACAGTGTCTCCAGAAGAGGGAGCCTTCTCCCCTTCAGAACACAGTGAGTCATACAGTAGTCCTACTGAACACGACTAAACCCTACTGTTTCTAGGGACAACCCAAAAGGGGCTAAACTTGACATGTCATGTTCACTATGTGATGGAGCATGCAGAAATCAAATAAAAACCCACTATGCCATAGTACAGTATTACCACACACAGATCAACTGAACCATCTCAGATTGCATAACCATACATTTCTTGCCACATTGTGAAATCTACCTTCAGGGATTTGGCTCATTTTATGTACTGTGGAAACTACTACCAGACTACGCAGAATAATCAGTTACATAGAAATCCCTTTACTTCATTTAGCATAAAGACCATCTGTTAATACTTAAATTACTGAAAGTAGAAACTGGTGTGTGTGTGTGCTTCAGGGTTCCTGGAGAGTTATTGTTCTGTGGACATGGGGCCTGAGGTTCCAGGAGGAAGCAATGTAAGATAAATAATAAGAGTGTGGCCATAAGAGTAGTCCCCAGTGGTACGAGTCACACCTACTAACTTCCTTCCTATTCTAAAACTTATCTCACACCAATCTGACTCTAGAGGACCTGGAGCTCCTTTGATGGTGTCACATGATCTGTATTGCCGTTACAAACTAACTTACACACACATTGGGAAGAGGGTTTGCCAAGTAATAACAGAGAGAGTCCAGTCATCTTTACTTACATGACTAAGCCTTGTCCGAACCAGAACGGCCCATAGTTAGGGCCTATCTCCTGTCCCCATACGGCATATGTCCTGTTTCTGTAGCATGAGGAAGTACACCCCCTGGACAGGACGCTAGTATGATTAAGACCTGTTAAGGTTTTATTGGAGCTAAAACCAAGTGAAATATACATGTTCCTGTTCCCATGGTGATAGGGATTGTGTTCTGTTATTGTTTGGACAGGGATAAAGTGTGACATGTTGTGCTACTGTCTGTCTGTCATCCCACTGGGCACAGACGTCAGCTCAACGTCTAGTTTTGATTTACATTTGGTTGAGCTGTCAACTAACGAGAATTCAATGTGAAATCAACAAAAAATGTCACCATGTCATTGGATTTAGGTAAAAAGTTGCCTGAAAAAAATACGAAATGCCGTTACATTGATTACTTTTTTCAAATCCAATCAGTTTTCCACGTTGATTCAACGTCATCACATTGATTTTTTGGGTTGAAAGGACGTGGAAACAACGTTGATTCAACCAGTTTGTGCCCAGTGGGATGTTTTTGCCAACATTTGTCAAGCAGTGTTGTCTGTCGGTTCTCCCCAACCAAACCAAACAACATAGCTTTGTGGTCAACTTCCTCAGTGAGGGGCTGATAACGAAAGGATTTATGTGCCCACAGTGTCCACAAACACACTGCTCACTGTACTCCCTTTCTCACACACACTGCAGTCTCTCTCTATCTTCCTCTCTCTCTTTCTTTTTTATTATCTCTCTCACACTGCTGTCTTTCTCTGTGTCTGTTTTTCTACTACACTGAACAAAAATATTAACGCAACATGCAACAATTTCTAATATTTTACTGAGTTACAGTTCATATGAGGAAATCAGTTAATTGAAATAAATTCATTAGGCCCTAATCTATGGATTTTACATGACTGGGAATACAGATATGCATCTGATGGTCACGGATACCTTAAAAAAAAAAAAAGGTAGGGGCGTGGATCAGAAAACCAGTCAGTATCTGGTGTGACCACCATTTGCCTCATGCAGCGCGACACATCTCCTTCGCATAGAGTTGATCAGGCTGCTGATTGTGGCCTGTGGAATGTTGTCCCACTCCTCTTCAATGGCTGTGCGAAGTTGCTGGATATTGGCGGGAACTGGAACTGGAACACGCTGTCATACACATCAATCCAGAGCATCCCCAACATGCTCAATGGATGACATGTCTGGTGAGTATGCAGGCCATGGAAGAACTGGGACATTTTCAGCTTCCAGGAATTGTGTACAGATCCTTGCGACACGGGGCCGTGCATTATCATGCTGAAACATGAGGCGATGGCAGCGGATGAATGGCACGACAATTGATCTCGTCACGGTATCTCTGTGCATTCAAATTGCCATTGATAAAATGCAATTGTGTTTGTTGTCCGTAGCTTATGCCTGCCCATACCATAACCCCCCACCACCATGGGGCACTGTTCACAACGTTGACATCAGCAAACAGCTCGCTCACAAGACGCCATACATTCTGTCTGCCATCTGCCCGTTACAGTTGAAACCGGGATTCATCCGTGAAGAGCACACTTCTCCAGCGTGCCAGTGGCCATCGAATGTGAGCATTTGCCCACTGAAGTCGGTTACGATGCCGAACTGCAGTCACGTCAAGACCCTGGTTAGGACGATGAGCAGACAGATGAGCTTCCCTGAGACGGTTTCTGACAGTTTGTGCCGAAATCCTTTGTTTGTGTAAATCCACAGTTTCATCAGCTGTCCAGGTGGCTGGTCTCAGACGATCCTGCAGGTGAAGAAGCTAGATGTGGAGGTCCTGGGCTGGCGTGGTTACATGTGGTCTGCGGTTGTGATGCCGGTTGGACATACTGCTAAATTCTCTAAAATTACATTGGAGGCGGCTTATGGTAGAGAAATTAACATAAAATTATCTGACAACAGCTCTGTTGGACATTCCTGCAGTCAGCATTCCAATTGCACACTCCCTCAAAACGTGAGACATCTGTGGCATTGTGTTGTGTAACAAAGCTGCATATTTTAGAGTGGCCTTTTGTTGTCCCCAGCACAAGGTGCACCTGTGTAATGATTATGCTGTTTAATCAGCTTCTTGATATGCCACACCTGTCAGGTGGATGGATTATCTTGGCAAAGGAGAAATGCTCACTAACAGGGATGTAAACAAATTTGAGGACAACATTTGAGAGAAATAAGCTTTTTGTGCATATGGAACATTTCTGGGATCTTATTTCAGCTCATGGAACATGGGACCAACACTTTACATGTTGCGTTGATATTTTTGTTCAGTATAGATTATAGAGATTTCTGAAGAACCGTATTTCATCTTTATATTGTTACTCTTCATTTTCTTTACGAGTGGAACAATGGCCAAATCAATCACAGTTGCCAATGGCTTGAGAGACTGTGAGAAGTGGATAAGACTGAATAACAGTCGGGAGAGACGGGAATGAAGTAAAGGAAGGTGAACCAACCCTCCCTAATCATAGAGAAACACAGAGCCACTGCCAGTATCCCCCTGGGCTGGAGCAAAGGAACAAAACAAAAGCAAAGAGAACTGTTTCCTGTCACGGAGATGGTGGACAGGACAGGAAGAGAAAGCGGAGGATGGATGTGTGTGCGTCGCAACACTGACCTCTGAAATCAGGCAACACTGACCTCTGAAATCAGGCAACACTGACCTCTGAAATCAGGCAACACTGACCTCTGAAATCAGGCAACACTGACCTCTGTTTATTTAACAATATAAACTCTATCCCTCTCCCCTCAGTGCATATGATACATTGCATGTAAAGTACTGTACTGTATACGGTGCATATATCCATCTAGACAGAAAATAATAATTATATTGTACTATTTACATGTGGTTGATCACAGCTGGAATGTCAGAAGTCATAGTGTTACTAGTAGTAGTATACATTGTAAATGAGACAAACAAACTGTCTGTGAGTGTCAATCTTCATAAACTGCCGTAATGTGTTGATAGTGGCGTAACCAGACCTAAGAGCCATTCTCAGCTGAAGCTCATCAATAGACAGTTACTACAACATATAAATAATACCATATATGACTCTGACCCTAGCTAAACAAACCTTTTACCTAGATTCACTCACTCTGTTCATCCATCAATGACATGACTATTTCATGATCATCACGTCACTGCTATGCTCATTACATATTCCCTAGGGAAGAGATGATGATGAGGTGGGCCTGAGTGTGGAGCTGCACAGTGGGGCCCCCTGCCCTGTCTCTCAGTGTCTCAGAGGCGCTGCTGGGTGTCACAGCCCATGAACTCCAGGCGCAGGGCTATGTCGTTGACCCAGCCTCTGGGGTGGATCCGTATGAAGCGGGCGAACAGAGGAGGATCAAAGAGGTTCAGCATCTCTTCATCTGGCTCACTGTTCCCCAAGAAGATCTGGGAGGAAGGAGGAGGCAGAGTCAAACAGAGCTGGCTCACATAAATCACAGTTCGTAAACTCGAAAAGTTAAACATGTTACAGCTTTGCCACTGTTTGCGCTCTTTACAACATCAGGTTTTGTAAATCTGCCTGGTGGAATTTTGCCTTTAAGAATCTTAACTTCTTTGATGTTTCAAATCACATTTGACCCTGCATGCTAAGGAAGGTGTGTGTGTACTGAGATGTAGCCTGTGATAAATCTGATGATAATGAGTGATGTGTGTGATACCTTCTCTCTTTGTGATCCCTCGTCAACCACGTTGGACCAGGAGTGGCCTTCGTCGCTAATGGTTACGGAGAACTCTGTCACCATCATTTGAGTCAGAATAGACCGCGCCCCCTGAGTCACAACCCCTGTGATGCGTTTCATAACCAGGAAGTCCACCTGCAGCCACTCATGGGGGTTATTGGCCTGGAGGAGGGAGGAGGTAGGGGGGGTGTGTTATAACAGGTGCAAAACGTTAAGAGATACACTGCGCACAGCAGTGCGTCTAGGTCCAGATGCTGGTTTTGGCAGGAACAAGTATTAAAAAACAAGAGTAAAAACAGTTGAAACAAAGGACGGAGGAGAGTAGAGACTGGGAGACTGACACTGGGACAGAAAAAAAAAACGAATTTACAACACTTACACCACAGCATGTGACCATTACAAACAATTGTATCTCTTGATTGATTGCTAGAGTGTCTTCTAGGGAAAGAACATCAAGCTCAAAAAAGATCACTCTCGCAGTAGATATTGGACACAGATTCTACATTATTTCTCCACCTATCCTTAACTATTCAGTTCCAGAGAACACTTGGCACAATCACAAGTGTTGCTCACATCCTACCAACCCTTAAAAGAAACACACCAGTCTGATAAAATGGCAAATCACCATTGTCCAGTGTTTTCAGAGGAAGGCAGTAAATGTGATTAGCTAAAGAAGGAGAGAGAGAGACAATTGAGAGGGGCCAAGAGAGAGAGAGAGAGAGAGAGAGAGAGAGATAACACCTACCTGGAGGTGACAGCATTCCCTCCCCCCTAGACACAGCTACGACAAAACAACCTACAAAAATGGGTCCCAACTCTTGCAGCTCTTTCGCACGCTGGGTCTGTACATAGTCAACGGTAGGCTTCGAGGGGACTCCTACGGTAGGTACACCTACAGCTCATCCCTTGGCAGTAGTACTGTAGATTAGTTTATCACAGACCTCAACCCAGAGTCTCTCAGAGCATTCACAGTCAGCCCACTGACATCCCTATCAGATCACAGCAAAATCACAGCCTACTTGAACAGAGCAATACTCAATCATGAGGCATCAAAGCCGAGGAAACTGCATACTATTAAGAAACACTATAGATGGAAGGAAAGTAGTGTACAAATCTACCAAAAAACAATCAATCAACAACAAATCTAATTCCTTTTAGTCAACTTCCTGGACACAACGTTTCACTGCAATAGTGAAGGTGTAGACTTGCCAGTAGAAAACCTAAACAGTATATTTGACCTTTCAGCTTCTCTATCAAATCAAAAAATGTCAAGCAGACAACCTAAGAAAATTAACAACAATCACAAATGGTTTGATGAAGAATGCAAAACCCTAAGAAAGGAATTAAGGAACCTATCCAACCAAAAACACAGAGACCCAGAAAACCTGAGCCTACGCCTTCACTATGGTGAAACACTAAAACACTACGGAAAAAGAAGGAACAGCATGTCAGAAATCAGCTCAATGTAATTGAAGAATCCATAGACTCTAACCACTTCTGGGGAAATTAGAACACACTAAACCAACAACAACACGAAGAGTTATCTATCCAAAATGGAGATGTATGGATAAACCACATCTTTTCGGCTCTATAACAAAGAGCAAACAGCAAAAACATATATAATATAATAATAATATAATATAATATATATTATAAAAACATATACATGATCAACTACAAATCTTAGAATCAGCTATTAAAGATTAGCAGAACCCACTGGCTTCTCCAATTACATTGAATTAACTACAGGACAAAATACAAACCCTCCAACCCAAAAAGGCCTGTGGTGTTGATGGTATCCTAAATGAAATGATAAAACATACAGACCACGAATTCCAATTGTCTATACTTAAACTCTTTCACATCATCCTCAGTTCTGGCATCTTCCCCAATATTTGGAACCAAGGACTGATTACACCAATCCACAAGTGGAGAC
The DNA here is from genome assembly GCF_964263955.1 of Coregonus lavaretus. NCBI lineage: Eukaryota > Metazoa > Chordata > Actinopteri > Salmoniformes > Salmonidae > Coregonus > Coregonus lavaretus. Next base: position 16,838 of record NW_028161804.1, read on the forward strand.
AAATTTGACCCCAATAATTACTGTGGGATATGCGTCAACAGCAACCTTGGAAAATCCTCTGCATTATCATCAACAGCAGACTCCAACATTTCCTCAGTCAGTGAAAACAATGTCCTGAGCAAATGTCAAATTGGCTTCTTACCAAAATACCGTACGACAGACCATGTATACACCCTGCAAACTCTTATTGACAAACAAACAAGTATTCTCATGCTTTGTTGATTTCCAAAAAGCTGTTGACTCAATTTCGCATGAGGGTCTGCTATACAAATCCATGTACACAAACAACAACCGTGCAGTTAAAATTGGCAATAAACACACAGATTTCTTTCCTCAGGGCCGTGGAGTGAGACAAGGATACAGCTTGAGCCCCACCCTCTTCAACATATACTCTATATCAATGAATTGGCGAGGGCACTACTACTGGACTTGGAAATCAAATGTCTTCTGTTTGCAGATGATCTGGTGCTTCTGTCCTCAACCAAGGAGGGCCTACAGCAGCACCTAGATCTTCTGCACAGATTCTGTCAGACTTGGGCCCTGACAGTGAATCTCAGTAAGACAAAAATAATGGTGTTCCAAAAAAGGTCCAGTAGCCAGGACAACAAATGCAAATTCTATCTAGACACCGTTGCCCTAGAGTACAAAAATAACTATACCTACCTCGGCTTAAACATCAACACCACAGGTAACTTCCACAAGGCTGTGAACGATTTAAGAGACAAGGCAAGAAGGGCCTTCTACGCCATCAAAAGGAACATAAAACTCAACATCCCAAAAATACTTGAATCAATTATAGAACCCATTGCCCTCTATGGGTGTGAGTCCACTCACCAACCAAGATTTCACAAAATGGTACAAACACCCAATTGAGACTGCATGCAGAATTCTGCAAAAATATACTTTGTGTACAATGCAAAACCCCAAACAATGCATGCAAAGCAGAATTAGGCTAATAACCGCTAATTATCAAAATCCAGAAAAGAGCCGTTAAATTCTACAACCACCTAAAAGGAAGCGATGCCCACACATTCCACCACAAAGCCCTCACCTACAGAGATTAACCTAGAGAAGAGTCCCTTCAGCAAGCTGGTTCTCTGTTCACAAACGCAAACAGACCCCACAGAGCCCCAGGACAGCAACACAATTATACCCAACCAAATTATGAGAAAGCAAAAATATAACTATTTGATACACTGAAAAGAATCAACCAAAAAACTGAGCAAACTAGAATGCTATCAGGCCCTACTCAGAGAGGACACAGTGGCAGAATACCTGACCACTGTGACTGACTCAAAATTAAGAAAATCCTTGACTATGTACAGACTCAGTGAGCATTGCCTTGCTATTGAGCGAGGCAGCCATAGGCAGACATGCTTCTCGAGAGAAGACAGGCTATGTGCTCACTGCCCACAAAATGAGGTTGAAACTGAGCTGCACTTCCTAACCTCCTGCCAAATGTATGACCACATTAGAGATACATATTTCCCACAGATCCACAGTATTTGAAACATTGATAAACTCCCATATCTGATAGGCAAAATACCGCAGTGTGCAATCACAGCAGCAAGATTTGTGGCCCGTTGCCATGAGAAAAGGGTCACCAGTGGAGCACAAACAACATTGTAAATACCACCAATATTTATCTGTTTATTTATCTTCCCATACTATTCGTAGTACAACTATTTGCACATTGCTAAAACATTGATATGATATGTACTTTCCACTAGTCTTTTGAAGAAACCAATATAGTTAATATAACTGATCATATCTGATATATAGCAGATAATATAATACTTGAAATGTCTATCTTTTTTAAACCTTTTTGAGTGCAATATTTACTGTTAAATTCTTCTCACTTTTGTTTATTTTACTTGCTTTGGCAATGTAAACACATTTCCCAATAAAGCCCCTTTTGATTTAATTGAATTGAGCGAGAGAGAGACTTGACACATCATAAAAAAATAGAAGTGCCAGTAACAGAGGTGTGTGTGGTTTGACTTTGTGTGTGTGTGTTCTGAGTTTCTGTGTTGGTGTATATGTGTGTGCGTAAGTGTGTGTGTACCTTGGGGCGCCATGCGTTGGCGCTGCCGTCCTGGTGGAGGCGTGCGAGGGCGGGGCTCCAGGAGAGCCTCCAGGTCTGCAGGAAGGAGGAGGCTCTGAAGCTGCTGTCTGGGACCAACCTCCTCTGGAGACCCAGGGGGAAGGAGCAGCCTGAGACACACAAAGATCCTTGATTGAAACCGCGGGCATCTTCTCATGTTTTTCTTTTCGTTCTTCCTTCTCTCAGGGATTCTATTCACCAGCACCTGAGATCTGTCCGTCCCTGCACCTCCTCCTTTCCCCCGACCCCTGACTACCTGCTGATGAACCTCTCAACCTCACATCATCATCTAATCACAACATACACCACCATTAAACGTGATCTGAGCTGTTACAAACTGTTACAAAGGTGTTCCTAACTGCCACAGGGACGCACTGTTGAGGTCACAGCCCAGCAGCTCCATGCGGAGAGCAGGGTTCCTCTGGATGGTGACAGGCTGCAGTCTGATGTAGCGCCCCAGGATGGGGGGAGACAGATGGTTCTCCTTCACCTTGGAGCCATCCAGGTTACCGTTAAATATCTGAAATAAACAGAAGTTAACAGTAAGTATAAGAGGTACCATTGTAGTATTTGTGATGTTCATGTTAAATGAGTGTGTGCCCCTTTAAGAGAGATAACAGGAGGGAGAAACAGAACATGCAATGTAAGAGTACAGTACAAAATGTAAATAAACAAGCCCAGGGTTCACATATTCCTCACACTGGATTCCCCTCGTATTACTAAGCCATCAGAGTCTAAGCCCTTTCTAAGCCGGGGGAGGGGTTCTACTAAGCTATATGGAATTGTTTTAAGAAGGTCATACCAAGGATTTGATTTTGAATTTTAAGATCCCTTGAAGTATAAAAAAAAAAAGAATATTTGGCATTAAACAGTCTCCATATATTTCCAATCATTTTTTTGAACTGGTACCTGGGGACCTTCAGACGAGTCTTGTGAGGCCTGTGGGTGTCCTAGAGCAGAACAACCATGTACATGTTCGTGGGAGTCTCACCTTTGCACAGAGGGGTCTCACCTGTGCACACATATTAGTGTGTAGCCCAAACGGTTCGGACGCTACAGACAGAAGTTGGCAGATCGGCGATACCGACTTCAGACGAGTCCCAAGACGCTTGTGGAGGTTGTAGAGCAAAACGGAGACCAACATGGTGTTCGTGAGTCTCATCTTTCCATAGAGGGGTTTTGTGAGAAGACCGATTTCCGGGATGTCTCATGGTCTGACAAACACTGCTCTAGCTCTGTCACCTTTCACCGCAGATGCTGAAGAGCGACATAGCCGGATGCGACAGATTGAGACGCATCCAATGCAACAAAAAAAAAGATATCTCTAGCTTACACTGACAGATTTTTATGGGGATTTTTGTATTATGCTAATTAGCTTTTTGCGCGGGGTGGACATGAACCTTAGGGGGCTAAGAACAGCTACACCACAGTATTGCATAGAATTACTCAGAAATATTTAGGGCATTGATGACATTTACAGTAACAAAAAGATACATGCACCTGCTCTCACTACCTTCTCTCTCTGACTGCTGGTTTGTATTGTACACAATGAAGCTCATGCTTCGTGGGTACAGTACTAGCCAGTAGATAGTGGTACAGATGGTTAAGGTACATGTAAGGTACTGACGTAGGCGGGCTTGGTGCTGTTTCCCCTGTAGCTACTCCAGGTCTCCTGGTCTAGACTGTAGGAGAGGGTGAAGTGCATGATGAAGTAGTCCTTCAGGCCCAGAGAGGCTCTGGCACCCTGGGTCTGGATCCCATGGAGCAGGGTGGGTCTCTGGAGGTCCACCTGCATATGAGACACACAGGAGACCAGGGTTGGGGCCAGTTCCATTTCAATTCAGTCAATTCAGGAAGTGAACTGAGGAAAACAACAATTGACTGAATCGAAATGGAATGGACCCCAACCCTGCAGAAGACAGGGGCAGCTAAACCAGAGGGCCTTTCAATCTACAAGGATCTTTCATAGGAGAACAGGAAGTTTAGTGTTGAACCTGGATCCATGATTTCTGATTCGTGCCCATCCAGGCGTTGACAGAACCAGATAGCTCCAGCCTCGCCAGCCTGGCCTCCCAGTTACCTGGCAACACATATATGCATTCAATCCCACTGGCTAACTGTATGCAGGCCTAACACAGAGTAGAGTATACTGTGTTTTCATAAACATGAAGTCACTGATTCATCATGGTAACATTTCTCCATTCTAGAAGCTTACTTATGCGTATACTCTGTGTGAGCCTACTTCCTGACGTCAAATAAATTAATAATTAATAATAATAATAATTGATTAGATTTATATAACACTTTTCCAGTGCTCATAGTGCTTTTACATAGCAAGGTGGAAACTCACCTCTTCCACCACCAATGTGAAGCACCGTAGGGTGATGCACGGCAACCTTTTTTCTGTCAAAACGCTCACCACACATCAGCTATCTTGTGGTAACATTCTTGCATTGCTGAAGCTTGCTTACCTATGTGGTCTGATGCCGTGATCTGGGTATCGTCTATTCTTCCCGACCTCAACCCCAGAGGCTGGATGCATCCTGCCAGGCAATCTCAGGAAATTACATTCTATTATTTGTATTGTCCACATTTCACAAAAGAATAACCAACAATGCCATTCTAAGACATTCCAAAGAACTTAATTCACACTTCTGTCTCAGTCTACTGAGTAAGGCTGTTGTTAGATAACTATGTGTGTTACCTACATGGGTTGGAGGATGTGGTACCTACATGGGTTGGAGGATGTGGTACCTACATGGGTTGGGAGGTGTGGTACCTACATGGGTTGGAGGATGTGGTACCTACATGGGTTGGGTGATGTGGTACCTACATGGGTTGGGTGATGTGGTACCTACATGGGTTGGGAGGTGTGGTACCTACATGGGTTGGGAGGTGTGGTACCTACATGGGTTGGGAGATGTGGTACCTACATGGGTTGGGAGATGTGGTACCTACATGGGTTGGGAGGTGTGGTACCTACATGGGTTGGGAGGTGTGGTACCTACATGGGTTGGGAGGTGTGGTACCTACATGGGTTGGGAGATGTGGTACCTACATGGGTTGGGAGATGTGGTACCTACATGGGTTGGGAGGTGTGGTACCTACATGGGTTGGGAGATGTGGTACCTACATGGGTTGGGAGATGTGGTACCTACATTAAAATAGAATGGCGCCGGAGAAGATGGCTGCCGTTTTACAGCCCTCTAACCAATTGTACTATTATGTGTGTTTTTCCGCGTTATTTGTAATTTATTTTGTACATAATGTTTCTGCCATCGTCTCTTATAACCAAAAAGAGCTTCTGGATATCAGGACAGCGATTACTCACCTCGTATTGGACGAATAATTTTTATTCAACGAGGCGGCCGTGAAGGATATCCTACAGACACCCAACAAGGCCCAATCCCCGTCATTCGCATGAGGAAGAGACGGAGATATCGTGGACGTAGGTCGGGGTGCCTTGTAAGGATCCGACGGCGAGCGAGTAAACTGCCGCTCCCATCAATCCTATTGGCCAATCTTCAATCATTGGAAAATAAATTGGATGACCTAAGATTATGGTTATCCTACCAACGGGACATTAAAAACTGTAATATCTTATGTTTCACCGAGTCGTGGCTGAACGACGACATGGATAACATACAGCTAGCGGGCTATACGCTACATCGGCAGGATAGAACGGCTGACTCCGGTAAGACAAGGCGTGGCGGTCTGTGTATATTTGTAAACAACAGCTGGTGCACAAAATCAAATACTAAGGAAGTCTCGAGGTTTTGCTCGCCTGAGGTAGAGTATCTTATGATAAGCTGTAGACCACACTATTTACCAAGAGAGTTTTCATCTATATTTTTCATAGCTGTCTATTTACCACCACAAACCAATGCTGGCATTAAGATTGCACTGAATGAGCTGTATAAGGCCATAAGTCAACAGGAAAACGCTCATCCAGAGGCAGCGCTCCTAGTGGCCGGGGACTTCAAAGCAGGGAAACTTAAATCCGTTCTACCTAATTTCTACCAGCATGTTAAATGTGCAACCAGAGGAAAAAAAACTCTAGACCACCTTTACTCCACACACAGAGACGCATACAAAGCTCTCCCTCGCCCTCCATTTGGCAAATCTGACCATAACTCTATCCTCCTGATTCCTGCTTATAAGCTAAAACTAAAGCAGGAAGCACCAGTGACTCGGTTAATAAAAAAGTGGTCAGATGACGCAGATGCTAAGCTACAGGACTGTATTGCTAGCACAGACTGGAACATGTTCCGGGATTCTTCAGATAGCATTGAGGAGTACACCACATCAGTCACTGGCTTCATCAATAAGTGCCTCGATGATGTCGTCCCCACAGTGACCATACGTACATACCCCAACCAGAAGCCATGGATTACAGGAAACATCCGCACTGAGCTAAAGGGTAGAGCTGCCGCTTTCAAGGAGCGGGACTCTAGCCCGGACGCTTATAAGAAATCCCGCTATGCCCTCCGACGAACCATCAAACAGGCAAAGAGTCAATACAGGACTAAGATTGAATCGTACTACACCGGCTCTGACGCTCGTCGGATGTGTCAGGGCTTGAAAACTATTACAGACTACAAAGGGAAGCACAGCCGCGAGCTTCCCAGTGACACAAGCCTACCAGACGAGCTAAACCACTTCTATGCTCGCTTCGAGGCAAGCAACACTGAAGCATGCATGAGAGCACCAGCTGTTCCGGATGACTATGTGATCACGCTCTCCGTAGCCGATGTGAGTAAGACTTTTAAGCAGGTCAACATTCACAAGGCCGCAGGGCCAGACGGATTACCAGGACGTGTACTCCGAGCATGTGCTGACCAACTGGCAATTGTCTTCACTGACATTTTCAACATGTCCCTGACTGAGTCTGTAATACTAACATGTTTCAAGCAGACCACCATAGTCCCCGTGCCCAAGGACACTAAGATAACCTGCCTAAATGACTACCGACCCGTAGCACTGACGTCTGTAGCCATGAAGTGCTTTGAAAGGCTGGTCATGGCTCACATCAACACCATTATCCCAGAAACCCTAGACCCACTCCAATTTGCATACTGCCCCAACAGATCCACAGATGATGCAATCTCTATTGCACTCCACACTGCCCTTTCATACCTGGACAAGAAGAACACCTACGTGAGAATGATATTCATTGACTACAGCTCAGCATTCAACACCATAGTGCCCTCAAAGCTCATCACTAAGCTAAGGATCCTGGGACTAAACACCTCCCTCTGCAACTGGATCCTGGACTTCCTGACGGGCCGCCCCCAGGTGGTAAGGGTAGGTAACAACACATCTGCCACACTGATCCTCAACACGGGGGCCCCTCAGGGGTGCATGCTCAGTCCCCTCCTGTACTCCCTGTTCACCCATGACTGCATGGCCAGGCATGACTCCAACACCATCATTAAGTTTGCCGACGACACAACAGTGGTAGGCCTGAACACCGACAACGATGAGACAGCCTATAGGGAGGAGGTCAGAGACCTGGCCGTGTGATGCCAGGATAACAACCTCTCCCTCAACGTGACCAAGACAAAGGAGATGATTGTGGACTACAGGAAAAAAAAGAGGACTGAGCACGCCCCCACTCTCATCGACGGGGCTGTAGTGGAACAGGTTGAGAGCTTCAAGTTCCTTGGTGTCCACATCACCAACAAACTATCATGGTCCAAACACACCAAGACAGTCATGAAGAGGGCACGACAAAGCCTTTTCCCACCTCAGGAGACTGAAAAGATTCGGCATGGGTCCTCAGATCCTCAAAAAATTCTACAGCTGCACCATCGAGAGCATCCTGACTGGTTGCATCACCGCCTGGTATGGCAACTGCTTGGCCTCCGACCGCAAGGCACTACAGAGGGTAGTGCGTATGGCCCAGTACATCACTGGGGCCAAGCTTCCTGCCATCCAGGACCTCTATGCCAGGCGGTGTCAGAGGAAGGCCCTCAAAATTGTCAAAGACTCCAGCCATCCTAGTCATAGACTGTTCTCTCTGCTACCGCACGGCAAGCGGTACCGGAGTGCCAAGTCTAGGTCCAAAAGACTTCTCAACAGCTTCTACCCCCAAGCCATAAGACTCCTGAACAGCTAATCATGGCTACCCGGACTATTTGCACTGTCCCCCCACCCCATCTTTTTACGCTGCTGCTACTAATTATTTATGCATAGTCACTTTAACTCTACCCACATGTACATATTACTTCAACTACCTCAACTAGCCAGTGCCCCCGCACATTGACTCTGCACCGGTACCCCCCTGTATATATAGCCTCCCTACTGTTATTTTATTTTACTTCTGCTCTTTTTTTCTCAACACTTTTTTGTTGTTGTTTTATTTTACTTTTTATTAAAAATAAATGCACTGTTGGCTAAGGGCTGTAAGTAAGCATTTCACTGCAATGTCTGCACCTGTTGTATTCGGCGCATGTGGCCAATACAATTTGATTTGATTTGATACGTGGGTTGGGAGATGTGGTACCTACATGGGTTGGGAGGTGTGGTACCTACATGGGTTGGGAGGTGTGGTACCTACATGGGTTGGAGGATGTGGTACCTACATGGGTTGGGAGGTGTGGTACCTACATGGGTTGGAGGATGTGGTACCTACATGGGTTGGGAGGTGTGTTACCTACATGGGTTGGAGGATGTGGTACCTACATGGGTTGGGAGGTGTGGTACCTACATGGGTTGGGAGGTGTGGTACCTACATGGGTTGGGAGGTGTGGTACCTACATGGGTTGGGAGATGTGGTACCTACATGGGTTGGAGGATGTGGTACCTACATGGGTTGGAGGATGTGGTACCTACATGGGTTGGGAGATGTGGTACCTACATGGGTTGTGAAGTGTGGTACCTACATGGGTTGGGAGATGTGGTACCTACATGGGTTGGGAGATGTGGTACCTACATGGGTTGTGAAGTGTGGTACCTACATGGGTTGGGAGATGTGGTACCTACATGGGTTGGGAGATGTGGTACCTACATGGGTTGTGAAGTGTGGTAGGCTACTTACGTGGGTTGTAGACCAGTAGTTTAGCCCTCATGCCGGCCAGCTGGTGCTCTCCTACAATACACTCCACCATCCAGGTCCCCACCGTGGTCGGCCACATCTCCACTGTGCCAAACACACCTGGACAGGGGGACAGAGACCAAGGTGGGACAGGTGACATTCTTGATTGATTCATTATGATTTACTATTATTTTATTGTGTGGGCATGTGTATGTATGTGTGTGTGTGTGTGTGCATTTGCATGGTTGTGTGTGTGTGTGTGTGGTAACTGTGGTTGTGTGTGTGTTTGCGTATGTGTGTGTTTTTTAGTGTGTGTGTTTACCAGGATAGAGGTTGTACACCCCCATGCGATGCTCCTGCGCCTTGTGAATGCTGAAGGGCAGACCGTGGAAGTGGGCGGCGTGATACTCCCCGTTACCCCCGACGTTCAGCAGGTGCCACCTGACTTGCTGGTACTGGGCAACCGTCAGACCAGGTAGTGTCTCTGCCACGTAGCCGTTTATCGCTATGGTAACAAGGAAAGATTTCCCAGAGAAATTCATCTCAAACACAAACAATCGATCAGATATGAGTATGAACCTAAACAAACAGAGAAATTCACTGGAAATCTATTTTAATTATTTATTATGAAACTATTATTGATATTAGGAGGGAGTCTGAGTAACTCTACTGTACCTGCGAACTTGTTGCTGAGCTGAAACCAGGGGTCATCTCTCCGGGCCTGGCAGGGCGGGGTGCAGTACTGACGGATGTTCTCGTCCAGGTACCAGCTCTTGGTCTCGTCGAAGGTGTGGAAGAGGAGGGCGTACTCCTGTACGTTGGGCTGTAGGTTCAGTTGGGGGTGGATGGTGCCTGGCTTACAGATTACTAAGGGGCCAATCAGACCAGAGTGGAGGTCCTTCTCCTGTTGAGGGGGTGAGAACAGAACACAAAGCCACACAGTCAAATTGACATGCCAGTACAACAAGTGCATGCAGGGAAAAGCATGTCAAAGCACTGATAAGCTGTCTCATGAAATGAAAATGCACACTTACGAGGCCTAACTATGAGCTAGCTTTGTAATATACAGGAAGTGTTGACAGTGACACCTGCCTTATTCTGTGTAGAGTAGTAGGCCCCGGCCTTACAGTCAAACTCTGCAGCGGTGGGCCCCTGCTTCCTGGTGATCCTCCAGGTGTAGACCCTGACCTCCCCAGGCTGGACCGCCTCCCCAGGGACCCCCGCCACCCCGGCCCCGGAGGACCCCCACTGGGTCTGGGTCCAACCATCACCCTGGCTCTTATCATACACCCCATGGAGGTGCAGGGAGTACGGCCTGGACGCCATGTTCTTGAACGTCACCTGTCAAGGTCAAGATCAAGATCAAGATCAAGATCAGGATCAAGATTAAGATCAGGATCAAGATTAAGATCAAGTGAATGTTTAACAGCATTATATACAGAACACATACAGAACGTGATATCTGAGTAGATGCCATGAAAATAATATTGCAGTCCATTCAGGGGGTAACGCAACCGGGAATCAAACCAGGGTTCCTGCAACTGTCCAACACCTTAGCCATTACACTAAGAACTCCGAAACACCTTGACGAGGCAATTAGTAGTTGAGCTAAGGCCACTAAAATATGAATTGATTTGAAACATCAGTGAATTAATAAGATGATCATTGATCTCCACTCACGGTAAGGAGGTCGTTGACCTCAGCTTTAATGATAGGACCCATGAGTCCCAGATGCTCCTGCAGCTCTCCTCTGGTGACGGGGATCTGGAAGTCACTCTCGCTGTAGGCCCTGTATACCACCTTCTTATATTTCGTCAGGAACTTCCTCATTCCCCTACGCTGCTCTCTGGGGAGGGAACAGTTGAGAATTGATGAGCTGATCAATACTCTGGTAAAAGGTATTGATCACTGGTCTACGTAATCAGGCAGGATGTCCTCCAGATCAATACCCTGATAAAAAACAGCTTGCCGTTGATCAATACCCTGATAAAAGACAGCTTGCCGTTGGAACGTTGGTGAATAAAGTATTGCATCGGAGCTACTAGAGAGCAGCTTTTCCTTTTCTCTTAAATTGAGCTCATCAATCAGAAACAGGATTTCTTTAGAAACCTATCAAAAATGAATAGTCAAACAGCTGGGGACACAGATTAAGCCTAGTTCTAGACTAAGAAGCATATTAAATCGAGATTCTCCATTGAAAGTGCTGCTCAAAGACTAAGCATAAGTGTCCAAGAAACCAGATACTTACAAAAACCAAACACTACCTTGTTTTTATGAGCTGATGTGGTTTCCTGATTCCATAGTCCCATTCAATCTCCTGTGCAGCGATGTAGTAGCTGCGGTAATGTCCATCTGTGGTCCTCAGGTCCAGGTTGTCCTTTGTTCCCATGTAGGCTGTCCCATTGTTCTCCTCACTATAGTCATCATACTCCAGAGACACTGCGTTCCTGGGAGCCGTCTCGTTGTCCTTGGAGACATTGGAGAAGTCTAGATCCAACAAATCCAGTAGAGGTGTGTCTGGATCAGTGTGAGTGTTGTTGCTTAGGGGATGCAGCTCCCCAGCTTTCTGCTCCTCCCTCTGCTGCTGCACCTTCAGTGGATCCGGGAGAACTTTCAAAGTGATGTTCAGGGGGTCTAGATCCCTCCATCCATCTAACTCCAAGAGTAGAGGGCCTGTGCTTAGGGGCTGTGGATCTCCATCCAGCTCCCCCTTTTGCCCCTCCCTCTGCTCCTGCATCTTCAAGAACCCCTCCCCCTGTTCCTCCTGCTGATCCAACACCTCCACCTTCTGTTCCTCTCTCTGCTCCTGCTCCAGCGCCTCCCCATACACCCGACCCTTCCACTCCTTCAGCACCTCCTCCTCACAGTTCTCCACCAGCTTGTTGCTCTCTCCATTCTCTCCACCCTCCAAACCGGCCTGGCGTCTCTGTCTCTCGTTCCCCCCCTGCTCCCTGCCCAGACCTCCCTCCTCTACCTCCTCCTCCCCATCCTCTCCTCCTTCTCCACCGGCCTGGCGTCTCTGTCTCCCCTCCCCCTGCTCCCCACCCAGGCCCCCTCCCTCCTGGGTCTCTGAAGCCTTCCACTCCCCATCTTTCTCCAGTTGCTCCAGAACATCTGTGGGGATCCCTCCCTGGGTTAGTAGGTTGGCCTCCTCCTCAGCAGACGACACTGTCACATACCTGACCTCACAGATTGACCTCTGGTCCCCTGCCTTAAATGTGACATTGTTATTAGACCCGTGGTCCCCTGATTCTCCGATGGCGACTTCGTTATCTGTGTAATTTCCTGTTTTTGGTGTTGTTGTGTTCTGGTTTAAGCTGGGTTGCTTCCTGCAGACTCTGACGGCTACGGTCCTGTTCTGTAGCTGGGGGCGGAGGGATCTGGGTTTGAAGAACTGGTCGACGTAATCAGGCAGGAAGTCCTCCAGGTCGTACTCTAGGTCCTCGCTGTCCACCAGCAGTTCAATGTTACAAGACAGGACGGAGTAGCGGGTGCTCATGCCACGGCTTTTCAGGCTGCTGTCGAACGCACTGATCTCCCACTCACCTGAGGATTAAATAAACTTCAGCTCACAAAGCTCCAGATAAAATCTCTCAGGTTAGGGTCAGGTTTTAGTAGGGCGCACCGTAGTGAAAACCTGTTTTTAATGGACCTGTAGCACCTCTCTGTTTCAAAACATTTTCTTCCATTTGATGCCTACTGAACACAACTGCAGCAGAATCAATCACAGCGATGGTTGACAAACAAACATTGTTAATTGACCTTACCGATTAGCTCGGTCTCCATGGTAACAGTCTCCCCGGACATTGGGAAGAGTGTGAGGACGGACTCATACACATTGTCCCTCATGAAGGGGTTTCCTGTGAAGTAGACAGACAGGAAGTTGCTCTGCGTCCCCACGTTGGCCAGGAGCCAGAAGGTCACGTCATCCTTACACACCTGGATCCTCTGCCCGTTGAACATTATGCCGTTCACATCTGTAAACAAAAACGAGATAAAAAAACATAGCACACAAAAAGGGTGACAGAGCAGACATGAAGGAGGTGTCACCACAAGAAATAAGGGAAGCTAGCCTACAAGAAAACTATGCAGGAAAACCCCACTTACTGTAGATGACATTGGAGTTGTAGAAGTCAGGGTCTGTAGGGTTGATCATGGAGGGGTCTTCGCTGTACTTCTGAATGTTGTCATTGATGTACCAACTCTTGTTCTCATCAAACACAGCAAACATCAACTGCTTCACTTTATCTGGGCCCACCTGCAAGTTGGACAAGTTATCAGTGTATGACTTGAGCAAGCTGCAGGAGAGATAATGCACTGATATGTCATATTGGGCCAGTTTCCCAGACACATCTCTATTCTCCATTGAAAGTTATTCTCATTCCAAGACTTAATCTGTGTCCGAAAAATCAACCCTATGTCTCATATTAAGTGGCGATTCTCACCAGCCGTCCCCTGGTGTCCATGGAGTCCTTCTTGCAGATGAGGAGGGGTCCTACGAGGCCGGTGGCCAGGTCTCTCTCAGGGTTGACGGTACTCTGGTACAGACGGGTCAGACACTGGGGGTCTCCGTCCAGGGGCCCGTCCTCTGCTGTTAGTTTCCACACGTACCCATATGTCCCGTTGGGGGGTACAGCCAGGGAGCGAAGGTCCTTTTCACCCTCTACACACACACACACACACACACACACACACACACACACACACACACACACCACGGGGGGAAACAGGGATGTTAATTATTTAGGAATGACTAAGAGATTTTATTAGTCTAATAGAATGACTATTAGACTAGTACAATTACTATAAAATGACTTTTTATGAGATTCTCCAGACCCCAACATACAAATACACCAGATATGATGACTATATTCCATGAAGGATTTAGTTATGATTCCAAACTTAAATGCATAGCCAGTAATATTATCTTGCTTCATCTTATCATAATGTCACTTTTTTGTTTATCTTACCGTTCCCTACTTTCCTCAGTGGAGAAATACTGGTGAGGCCGTTTGGATACATGTTGAAAGGACGACTTGCCAGGTTCTTGAACACTATCTGAAGAAACAATGAGAATGATCTTTACTTTCTATTCAGCTCCATCTTTTTGGTTTACATGCTTTTTGTTTGTTTGTTTTGTTGATTGTGGTACACACACCTGGAAGTGTTCGTCCACCTGTCCTCTGAGCAGTGGTCCCAGCAGTCTTTTAACAGGTGATTTCCTCTTGGTGAAGGTCTGGTCAGTGTATTCTACATACACCACCTTCTTATACTTATGACCCAGCTGATGAGGACTCCTGGGGAAGTATTCTGATAACAGTTGACTTGAACACAAAGACAATGGAGGGAGGGTACTATCAGTATTGTTAGGGTCATGAACTCTGAACAATGCTATCTCTCCCTTTCCTGTCCTAGTCTTTTTCTGGCTGTACACACTCTCTCTGACCCTCTCCCGTTCTTAGTCCTCCCTCCCAACTGAACTCTAACTTTCCATTTCCTTTTCACTCCATTCTCCCACCCTTCCCATCTATTCCTTCTTGTCCCTATATCGCTCTCCCTATCTCTCCTCTCTATCTCTCCTCTCTCTCTCCCTCTCTATCTCACCCTCTCTATCTCTCCTCTCTATCTCTCCCTCTCTATCTCTCTGTGTCGCCCCTTTACCCTCTCTCCTACCTGTCTCCCTCGCTGAGGTGGGGTTTCATACCTGTCTTTCTCACTGAGTTGGGGTTTCCTACCTGTCTCCCTCACTGAGGTGGGGTTTTCTACCTGTCTCCCTCACTGAGGTGGGGTTTCCTACCTGTCTCCCTCACTGAGGTGGGGTTTTCTACCTGTCTCCCTCACTGAGGTGGGGTTTCCTACCTGTTTCCCTGGCTGAGGTGGGGTGCGTAATCCCAGATGATTTCCTCAGCAGCGATGTAATGGACCCAGACTTTGTTCTTCACCCCTCGGGAGCGCCCCACAGCCTGACCTTTCACAGGCTTAAACACGAAGGTCTCAAACATGTCATCTCCATATTCAAAGTCCACCTCATCCTCAGACTGCTGGACCCGACGCACGTCAGGACCGGGCACCGTCACAGGCTCTGGGCAGTCCTCCACCTTAAAGACTGCACTCATACCCGCTGGAACAAAAACGTACAGAGACACCTTACAGCAACTCATAAGACACCTTATAGATGCCTTATGAACACCTTAGAGCACATTCTCAACCACATAATAATTAATGCTACTCTGGCTCAAACGTACAAGTGTCAAATCAAATTGGGAACTTTCAAATTGATCAAAACTTTATTTCACAACTTTGAGAGAACATACTCTTACCGTGGCGGTGTTCTTGGATCTGACAGCTGATGAGGAACTTCCCCTGAGTGCTGGGCTTCATCTCCGCCGTGGTGAAGGTCATAGGGGTCATCTCCACAGTAACCTTACGGTGGGCCATCACCTGGAATGACAAGGATAGAGTTAGGCTCAGACTGAAATGTTGCCGAACTGGTTACACATTCTCACAAACGACTTATAACAACTGAACTGGCAAAACATTATGAAAAGGAAAATCTTGGTTAATTGTCTCATATGACCATTAGTTATGATTTGTTGACAGCTTTAAGTAAACCCTGATTTGAACTTGAATTATCTGATGTACCTGTAGAGTGTGATCCTGGAACTGTATGGAGTGGATCTCTGGAGACGTTTCCATTCCAATGAGATGCCAGAACACATGATCTCGTCCCTGGCACATCGTCAGACCTACACACATACCAAACAACCAACCCACACAAAAATAGATTTTTGAGTCTTCTACTACAACATACTTGACAACAGGACTCTGAACTGTTGACTCTATACAGTAACATGCTAAACTAGCTTCTGACCTGGTAAAGTTGAGTTGATGTATCCATTGATAGTGTGATACTGATTTCTTGCGCTGGCCTTCTTAAATCTTTCCCGGAAACTCCCCACCTCTCCGTACCAGCTCTTACTCTCATCGAAAACAGCAAAGAGCAGAATAAACTCTCTGCTTTTCCGAACTCCATTATCTGTAAATGCAGCTGGGAGAACCCAAGGGCAGCAGAGAATATAGGTAACACATTAGTCGATAGCTCTGAATATCACAGGGTACATTTGATGAATTGACGCATTTAGTGAATTGACGCATTTGGTGAAATGATGCAATTGGTGAAATTACTTGTTTGATCAAATTACTCATTTGTTTAATAATCAGGCCATGTGGTAGTCTGGGTTTTAAGCTTCATCATGTGCAGTAAACTATTGACAATCCCTACTTAGTAAGGTGATTATGTGATTCAGACCTCTTTCTTTTCATATAGCCTTTCCATTAGGTAGGATATGATCAGTGTATGACTGAGAGCAGAGCACATAATATGTCCCCTTCACCAGGCAAATATGTGTCACAGTGGGTCTGACTGTACTGTAAGGTGAGTGTGATACATAGAGAGAAAGTTGTGGAGTATCTGACTGTAAGGTGTGTATGAGTAACATAGCAGGAATAAAGCTGTGTCTCTAACTTGATTTGCAGATGAGCAGAGCCCCGATGAGCCCGGAGTTGAAGTCCTGTACAGTGTCCACCTGGGAGGAGTAGGAGTAGGTGAGGCACTCTGGGTCTCCCACGGTCGGACCGTCTTTAGGGTTGATGTCCCAGACGTACTTGTAGTATCCTCCTGGAGCAACCGCATCATCCTCCTTCTCCTGGCTAGACGTGGCGTCATCGTATCCGGCCCCTAGAGAGAAAGAGATATACCGCTAGGAATATACGCATGTACACACAGAGACTGATGTAGCAGATACGCACACACACACACACACACACGTACACTTAATTCAAGACAGTAAATAGTGGGTAAGCCCTTTATTGGATTCAGTCTACTTTATAACACCAGTTCTAGAATGTGACAGTGGCTTACAGTAAGTTAGTAGGTAGACATGCAGATTTAGTGTTTACGGTAAGTTGGTAAGTTAGTAGATAGACATAAAGACATTACCCTCAGACTGTTTCCAGTAGTAAGTTAGTATGTAGACATAGACATTACCCTCAGACTGTTTCCAGTAGTAAATTAGTATGTAGACATAAAGACATTACCCTCAGACTGTTTCCAGTAGTAAGTTAGTATGTAGACATAGACATTACCCTCAGACTGTTTCCAGTAGTAAGTTAGTATGTAGACATAAAGACATTACCCTCAGACTGTTTCCAGTAGTAAGTTAGTATGTAGACATAGACATTACCCTCAGACTGTTTCCAGTAGTAAGTTAGTATGTAGACATAAAGACATTACCCTCAAACTGTTTCCAGTAGTAAGTTAGTATGTAGACATAAAGACATTACCCTCAGACTGTTTCCAGTAGTAAGTTAGTATGTAGACATAAAGACATTACCCTCAGACTGTTTCCAGTAGTAAGTTAGTATGTAGACATAAAGACATTACCCTCAGACTGTTTCCAGTAGCTGACCCCAACAGGGCTGATACTGTAGGGCTGGGACGCCAGATTCTTAAAGTGCACCACCACCCTGTCATTGGCCTGGGCATGGATCACCGGACCCTGGATACCTGCAACACAAAACACTCTGTTTAGCTGTCTCTCTCTGTGAGTGTGTGAACGTGTGTGTGGTAGCTTATATTTCCAAAGGTATACTTAAAGTAATAAAACATTAATTAATACAATTAGTACACATACCTGCCCATGTTGGTATAGGCTTGGGGACTGAATATGTGGAATCTGTGTATTCTCTATAAACAGCTTTTATATATTTCTGAGGGGGATCCTTGGACCTCCTCCTACAAATTCATAATCAACATGGATATTTAAAATAGGCTTATAAAGCAATGATTAAAACATGAAAACAAATAAAATAGGCTGCATGGTGATATACATCTGAACATGTTAGTTGAATAGAAAAGCCTACTACAATATTGACGCCAAACATTTTTTTTTTTAAAGGGGATAGATATTAGGTAATGACTTTAGAAAACTTCACCTTTGTTCCGACGCTGGGTCAGCGCTGCCCCAGTAGAGATAGTCCCAACCGATCTCAACCGCAGCGATATAAAAGTCTCTCGTGGCAGGTACGGCCACGGTCTCCTCCACCCCGCTGAGGAGGTAGAGGAGTGATATCAACAGCGTTCTCATCTCAAGGCACCCGTCCGACTGCACGTAAATTCACTGGTGCTCGAAAAGTCAGATAGCCTGACCGGACCGTAGCAGGCAGTTTACTACTTAATTTTCCGTTAGGGGGGATATTTAAAGGGAAAGTTCCAAACCAGAGAGATAGTCACAGGTATAGAGAGAAAGACAGTGTGTATACATGTGAGAGATAGAGGGTGAGAGAGAGTATGTATAGGGTCTGTAGTGATATGGAAATAGTGAAGTTCGACGTCTGTTTCAGAGCTCCTCACAGTAGAAGTAATAATGATGATGACCACTCTGCCTCCCTGTGGTCAATATTGTCTACTGCAGAATATTATGAACTTTTGTTAGCTACTTCTCATTGGTTGAATTCAAACACACTTGACAACTTTCTTCAGACAAGAGGAGGGGTAAGGTGTTTAGAACAAAAATGTTGCCTGTTACACTCAAGCCAGACAAAAGATCACAAAATCCTGATATCTGGTAGATTTTCTTTAAAAAGATATACAAGCAAACAAATGGTAGAATGATAAAACATTGTAATGACAGGGTTGGTTAACTTCAGCCTTACAGTATTTTGAATTTTTCATGGCACAGTTAAAGATATTAAAATGACAAAACAATTAACAAACATATTAAAAACAGCAGCAATGATGAAAAACAAACAGTAATATGCTTCTCAGCTTCTCTCACACAAGCCAGGTTCTCTGACTGACAAGTAATAACACATGAGGATAAATGAAGCAGAGACCGCTGGCCTTCGCATATGGTGAAGGTAAAACATACAGTATAGAAAGCTGATCTGAATACAGTATTACAACTTTTCAACAACATCTCACACTCAGCAAGTACAGTATAACACATCTGAACTGAGGCAGGGTCAATTGGAGATAAAGTATTTACAATGTGAGAGTCAGTTGGGATAATGCAATGTGCCAGTCAGTAGGGCTATTGGAGGGTCAGCAGTTACAATGTGTCAGTGTGTGGATAATGTATTGTGGACATTGCACCAGAGCCATAGGGGTTCAAGGTTGGTATGAACAAGGAAACAATATGTTACCTATGGTAGACTGGTGAGAATAAGTACTAATGCAGAGTGAGTTCTAGAGCACTGAGAGTGAGTTCTAGTGCTGAGAGCGGGTTCTAGAGTGCTGAGAGTGGGTTCTAGAGCGCTGAGAGTGGGTTCTAGAGTGGAGACAGTGAGTTGG
Organism: Coregonus lavaretus; assembly: GCF_964263955.1. Lineage (NCBI taxonomy): Eukaryota > Metazoa > Chordata > Actinopteri > Salmoniformes > Salmonidae > Coregonus > Coregonus lavaretus. Next base: position 36,329 of record NW_028161804.1, read on the forward strand.
CGTCTATGATCTGCTGCAGGATGCTGTCTACGTCTGGCGTGTCCAGGCTGATGCCCTGCAGATCCAGGTGGGGCAGGATGGCTGACAGCAGAGCCACCACATTCCCTCGGATTTTGTGGAGATTCTCCTGCACAATGCTGGGGAATACAGAGAGTAGAAAGTTAGAGAGAGAATGCAAAGCTAGAGAACCGATGGATTGTGTGTGCATTTCTGTCTGTGGGTGTTTCTGTCTCTGTGTGGGTAAACACACCGGGAGCTCTGGTCCCTGGTCACTGGGCTGTCAGTCTGTCTCAGCCTGCTCTGGGGGTCAGCCTTCTCCCTCCTTAGTCTGCCCAGCTCAGGCTGTTCTCTCTGGGGCTGGACAGTGTCCACAACCAGCCCTGGAACCACTTGGCCACCAGGGGATGATGCACTCTCACACTGTAGAGAGACAAGAGGTAACGGGATAAAGTTCTCTATAAAAGTTTAAATTCAGAACAATTTACAGCTAGAATACCAGTTTTCACCAATAAGAAGGCTTGGAACTAACTATTTTATAAAATGTTCTTCATGTATCCTAATGGGGATAGTATGTATTTTGATTTCACTAATCTTGTAAAACAATCAGACCTTTAGGAAATTCACAGTTAACCCTACTTACCTCCTTTTGGTCCAGTTTGATTACCATGGCCTCCGGTGTCTCTGCCGCCACCCCACCAGCTGCCTTATCCCCAGAGGGAGCCTCTGTCATCACCACGGTGTCCTGCGTCGCTGGGGGTGCGGTGGAACCCAGTATCCTCCTCAGCCTCTGAGCCTCCTTCTCCAGTCCAGCCAGTCTCTGGACCAGGGCTCCCCTGTCTGACCCAGCCCCCTCCAGGGTCAGAGCCCGGGGCCAGGGACCCTCCGGACGACTCAGGGGGGACACCACCACCGTCTGGGCTGAGGGGAGGGAGGGAGGCCAGGCAAGGGTGGAGCTGGGCTGTGAAGGGCCTACTCTGGTGGCCCCCAGTAGTGCCTTCTCCCCCTTGGTCTTGTCCGTCAGTCCAGTCAGTGTCTGTGGTCCGTTGACGTCTTTCCCAGGTTGTTGCACCTCTTGGACCTCGTCAGCGAACGGGTGTGGCTCCGCCCATGGTTGTGGTCGCTTGTCCATGTCCCTGGGCGGCCATATTGACTTACGCTTATTGCTGAAGAGAGACAGAGAGAGACTGAGTGTGTGTATCTATCTACAGTGGCTTGCGAAAGTATTCACCCCCCCTTGGCATTTTTCCTATTTTGTTGCCTTACAACCTGGAATTAAAATTGATTTTTGGGGGGGTTTGTATCATTTGATTTACACAACATGCCTACCACTTTGAAGATCCAAATATTTTTTGGGGTGAAACAAACAAGAATTAAGACAAAAAAACAGAAAACCTGAACGTGCATAACTATACATACTTATATACAATACTTTGTAGAGCCACCTTTTGCAGCAATTACAGCTGCAAGTCTCTTGGGGTATGTCTCTATAAGCTTGGCACATCTAGCCACTGGGATTGTTGCCCATTCTTCAAGGCAAAACTGCTCCAGCTCCTTCAAGTTGGATGGGTGCCGCTGGTGTACAGCAATCTTTAAGTCATACCACAGATGCTCAATTGGATTGAGGCCTGGGCTTTGACTAGGCCATTCCAAGACATTTAAATGTTTCCCCTTAAACCACTCAAGTGTTGCTTTAGCAGTATGCTTAGGGTCATTGTCCTGCTGGAAGGTGAACCTCCGTCCCAGTCTCAAATCTCTGGAAGACTGAAACAGGTTTCCCTCAATAATTTCCCTGTATTTAGCGCCATCCATCATTCCTTCAATTCTGATCAGTTTCCCAGTCCCTGCCGATGAAAAACATCCCCACAGCATGATGCTGCCACCACCATGCTTCACTGTGGGGATGGTGTTCTCTGGGTGATGAGAGGTGTTGGGTTTGCGCCAGACATAGCATTTTCCTTGATGGCCAAAAAGCTCAATTTTAGTCTAATCTGACCAGAGTACCTTCTTCCATATGTTTGGGGAGTCTCCCACATGGCTTTTGGGAACACCAAACGTGTTTACTTATTTTTTTCTTTAAGCAATGGCTTTCTTCTGGTCACTCTTCCGTAAAGCCCAGCTCTGTGGAGTGTATGGCTTAAAGTGGTTCTATGGACAGATACTTCAATCTCCGCTGTGGAGCTTTGCAGCTCCTTCAGGGTCATCTTTGGTATCTTTGTTGCCTCTCTGATTAATGCCCTCCTTGCCTGGTCCGTGAGTTTTGGTGGGCGGCCCTCTCTTGGCAGGTTTGTTGTGGTGCCATATTCTTGCCATATTTTAATAATGGATTTAAATGGTACTCCGTGGGATGTTCAAAGTTTCAGATATTTTTTTATAATCCAACCCTGATCTGTACTTCTCCACAACTTTGTCCCTGACCTGTTTGGAGAGCTCCTTGGTCTTCATGGTGCAGCTTGCTTGGTGATGCCCCTTGCTTAGTGATGTTGCAGACTCTGGGGCCTTTCAGAACAGGTGTATATATACTGAGATCATGTGACACTTAAATAAAGTCCACCTGTGTGCAATCTAACAAATTATGTGACTTCTGAAGGTAACTGGTTGCACTAGATCTTATTTAGGGGCTTCATAGCAAAGGGGGTGAATACATATGCACGCACCACTTTTCCATTATTTATTTTTTTAGAATAAGTACATTTTTTCATTTCACTTCACCAATTTGGACTATTTTGTGTATGTTAAATTACAGGTTGTAATGCAACAAAATAGGAGAAACGCCAAGGGGGATGAATACTTTTGCAAGGATCTGTATATGTGTATTTGTTGTGTGTGTGTGTGTGTGTGTGTGTGTGTGTTTGAGTATGCGTGTGTTTATATGTACAGTTAACTGCCAAAATAAAGGAAACGCTTGAGTAAATGAGGGATACAAATTATATTGAAACAGGTGCTCCACAAAGGTGTGGTTCCTGAGTTAATTAAACAATTAACATCCCATCATGCTTAGGGTCATGTATAAAAATGCCCAGTTGCCCATTATTTTGGCTACCATGGTTAGAAGAGATCTCAGTGACTTTGAAAGAGGGGTCTCAAAGGAGCATAGGCAGTTTAAAGGGTGTGTGTGTCTCAGTCACCAGATCTCAACCCAATTGAACACGTATGGAAGATTATGGAGCAGCGCCTGAGACAGCGTTTTCCACCACCATCAACAAAACACCAAATGATGGAATTTCTCGTGGAAGAATGGGGTCACATCCCTCCAATAGAGTTCCAGACACTTGTAGAATCTATGCAACGGTTCATTGAAGGTGTTCTGGTGGCTCGTGGTGGCCCAACACCCTATTAAGACACTTTATGTTGGTGTTTCCTTTATTTTGGCAGTTACCTGTATGTGCGTTTGCATGCGCGTGTGGGTGCGCATGCGTCTGACCCAGACTTGGACTGTGCCATGTTGTCCTCTTCATCCTCCAAAGCGGCCACCAGTGTAGCCACTGTCTTATTCAGCTCGCTGTCCTCAGTCTCCTCTGTGAGCAGATGGAGGGGGGCATCAGGGGGTAGGGGGCGGAGGAGGACCGGCTCAGACAGAGGGAGGGGGGCATCAGGGGGTAGAGGGCGGAGGAGGACCGGCTCAGACAGGCCTTGGGGGAGGACATGTAGCTTCCGTGGACGGCCTCGTTTTCTGACCAGGCCTTGGTCCCTTTTTAGACACAGAGTGGAAACAGAAGTGAATGGAACAACCGAGCTACAGGGCTCAGTACAGTATAGATAAGCATAGTAGAGTAGGCCTGAAGTCTGTTATAAATATAAAGAAAAGATTCAACTGAAGGAGGAAGTCAGGTCTGCTCTGACACTGTGGTTTTGACCACACTGAATCTCTCACACTTATACTGAGAATAACGACGTAAAACTCACAGGCGCAAAACCACAAACTGACACATGCACACAGAGTGCAGATACATGGCATTGCATACACACACACCCAGGCATGCACACACGTGTAGCCACTAGCCACACCCATACACAAACATCAAACAAAGTGCCAGTGCAGACGTTAACTGGCTGTGCATCTGCAGTATATGAAGAGCAGAGCAGGGTGGAGGTGAGAGTATGGTGGAGGTAAGAGTGGGGTGGAGGTGAGAGTAGGGTAGTGGTGAGAGTGGGGTGGAGGAGAGAGTGGGGTGGAGGAGAGAGTAGGGTGGAGGAGAGAGTAGGGTGGAGGAGAGAGTGGGGTGAAGGTGAGAGTGGGGTGGGGTGGAGGTGAGACTAGGGTAGAGGTGAGAGTAGGGTGGAGGAGGAGAGAGTAGGGTGGAGGAGAGAGTAGGGTGGAGGAGAGAGTAGGGTGGAGGAGGAGAGAGAAGGGTGGAGGAGGAGAGAGTAGGGTGGAGGAGGAGAGAGTAGGGTGGAGGAGGAGAGAGTAGGGTGGAGGAGGAGAGAGTAGGGTGGAGGAGGAGAGAGTAGGGTGGAGGAGGAGAGAGTAGGGTGGAGGAGGAGAGAGTAGGGTAGAGGTGAGAGTAGGGGCGGGTGGTGGTAGATTTACTTCTTGTAGGTCTTCTTCTGGTAGCTTGGCGTTAACTCTTCTTCACTCTCCTCTGCTTCCTCTGGCAAAGAGCAGCTCCTGAAATACACACCACAGGTCAGGTGACAAAGCCCTGAAATACACCACAGGTCAGGTGACGAAGCCCTGAAATACACCACAGGACTGGTGACGAAGTACAGTTGATGAGAACCTAACATGCAAACACACTCATGAAAAGCTTGAACGCAAGCACACATTGACTCCCTTTCTCTCTGTCTCTCTCTCTCTCTCTGTCAATTCAATGGGCTTTATTGGCATGAGAAACATACAGTGCATTCAGAAAGTATTCAGACCCCTTTACTTTTTCCACATTTTGTTACGTTACAGCCTTATTCTAAAATGGATTTTTTTTTACATCCTCATAATCTACACACAATACCCCATAATGACAAAGCAAAAACAGGTTTTTAGAAATATGTTTGGTAATGTATATATTTTTTAAAAACCTGAAATATCACATTTGCATAAGTTTTCAGACCCTTTACTCAGTACTTTGTTGAAGCACCTTTAGCAGCGATTACAGCCTTGAGTCTTCTTGGGTATGATGCTACAAGCTTGGCACACCTACAAGCTGTGATAATGGCGCCGGAGGGGATGGCTGCCGTTTTATGGGCTCCTAACCAACTGTGTTTTTTCGCATTGTTTGTAACTTATTTTGTACATAATGTTGCTGCTACCGTCTCTTATGACCGAAAAGAGCTTCTGAACATCAGAACAGCGATTACACACCTCGAAATGGAGGAAGATTTTTTATTTAATGAGTCCGACGCGAAGGATATACTGCTTCTCCGAGACCAGGCCCAAATCCCCATCATTCGCATGAAGAAAATATGGAAATAAAGGGGGCAGAGATCGGGGTGCCTTGTGAGAATTAGTCGGCGAGTGGGTAACCCGCCTCTGCCATCCGTTCTATTGGCCAACGTGCAATCACTGGAGAATAAACTGGATGATCCTACCAACGGGACATTAAAAACAGTAATATCTTATGTTTCACCGAGTCGTGGCTGGACGACGACATGGATAATATAGTTGGCTGGGTTTTCCGTGCATCGGCAGGACAGAACAGCTACGTCTGCTAAGACGAGGGGTGGTGGTGTGTGTCTATTTGTCAATAACAGCTGGTGCGCGATATCTAATATTAAGGAAGTCTCGAGGTATTGCTTGCCTGAGGTAGAGTACCTCATGATAAGCTGTAGACCACACTATCTACCAAGAGAGTTCTCATCTATATTTTTCGTAGCTGTCTATTTACCACCACAAACCGATGCTGGCACTAAGACAGCACTCAACGAGCTGTATAAGGCCATAAGCAAACAAGAAAATGCTCATCCAGAAGCGGCTCTCCTAGTGGCCGGGGACTTAAATCCGTTTGATCTAATTTCTACCAGCATGTCACATGTGCAACCACCTTTACTCCACACACAGCTCTCCCTCGCCCTCCATTTGGCAAATCTGACCATAATTTTATCCTCCCGATTCCTGCTTACAAGCAAAAACTAAAGCAGGAAGTACCAGTGACTCGCTCAATACGGAAGTGGTCAGA
>NW_028161803.1:0-7000 GCF_964263955.1 Coregonus lavaretus
CTAACCCTGCCATACCACTAACCCTGCCATACCACTAACCCTGCCATACCACTAACCCTGCCATACCACTAACCCTGCCATACCACTAACCCTGCTATACCACTAACCCTGCCATACCACTAACCCTGCCATACCACTAACCCTGCCATACCACTAACCCTGCTATACCACTAACCCTGCCATACCACTAACCCTGCTATACCACTAACCCTGCCATACCACTAACCCTGCCATACCACTAACCCTGCCATACCACTAACCCTGCCATACCACTAACCCTGCCATACCACTAACCCTGCCATACCACTAACCCTGCTATACCACTAACCCTGCCATACCACTAACCCTGCCATACCACTAACCCTGCCATACCACTAACCCTGCCATACCACTAACACCCTGCCATACCACTAACTAACCCTACCATACCACTAACCCTGCCATACCACTAACCCTGCCATACCACTAACCCTGCCATACCACTAACCCTGCCATACCACTAACCCTGCCATACCACTAACCCTGCCATACCACTAACCCTGCCATACCACTAACCCTGCCATACCACTAACTAACCCTGCCATACCACTAACCCTGCCATACCACTAACCCTGCTATACCACTAACCCTGCTATACCACTAACCCTGCCATACCACTAACCCTGCCATACCACTAACCCTGCCATACCACTAACCCTGCCATACCACTAACCCTGCTATACCACTAACCCTGCCATACCACTAACCCTGCCATACCACTAACCCTGCCATACCACTAACCCTGCCATACCACTAACCCTGCCATACCACTAACCCTGCCATACCACTAACCCTGCCATACCACTAACCCTGCTATACCACTAACCCTGCAATACCACTAACTAACCCTGCTATACCACTAACCCTGCTATACCACTAACCCTGCTATACCACTAACTAACCCTGCCATACCACTAACTAACCCTGCCATACCACTAACCCTGCCATACCACTAACCCTGCCATACCACTAACCCTGCCATAACACTAACCCTGCTATACCACTAACCCTGCCATACCACTAACCCTGCTATACCACTAACCCTGCCATACCACTAACCCTGCCATACCACTAACCCTGCCATACCACTAACCCTGCTATACCACTAACCCTGCTATACCACTAACCCTGCCATACCACTAACCCTGCCATACCACTAACCCTGCCATACCACTAACCCTGCCATACCACTATCCCTGCCATACCACTAACCCTGCTATACCACTAACCCTGCCATACCACTAACCCTGCTATACCATTAACCCTGCCATACCACTAACCCTGCCATACCACTAACCCTGCCATACCACTAACCCTGCCATACCACTAACTAACCCTGCCATACCACTAACCCTGCCATACCACTAACCCTGCCATACCACTAACCCTGCCATACCACTAACCCTGCCATACCACTAACCCTGCCTATACCACTAACTAACCCTGCCATACCACTAACCCTGCTATACCACTAACCCTGCCATACCACTAACCCTGCCATACCACTAACCCTGCCATACCACTAACCCTGCCATACCACTAACCCTGCCATACCACTAACCCTGCCATACCACTAACTAACCCTGCCATACCACTAACCCTGCCATACCACTAACCCTGCCATACCACTAACCCTGCCATACCACTAACCCTGCCATACCACTAACCCTGCCATACCACTAACCCTGCCATACCACTAACCCTGCTATACCACTAACCCTGCTATACCACTAACCCTGCCATACCACTAACCCTGCCATACCACTAACCCTGCTATACCACTAACCCTGCCATACCACTAACCCTGCCATACCACTAACCCTGCCATACCACTAACCCTGCTATACCACTAACCCTGCCATACCACTAACCCTGCCATACCACTAACCCTGCCATACCACTAACCCTGCCATACCACTAACCCTGCCATACCACTAACTAACCCTGCCATACCACTAACTAACCCTGCTATACCACTAACCCTGCTATACCACTAACCCTGCCATACCACTAACCCTGCCATACCACTAACCCTGCCATACCACTAACTAACCCTGCCATACCACTAACTAACCCTGCTATACATCTAACCCTGACATACCACTAACCCTGCCATACCACTAACCCTGCCATACCACTAACCCTGCCATACCACTAACCCTGCCATACCACTAACCCTGCCATACCACTAACCCTGCTATACCACTAACCCTGCCATACCACTAACCCTGCCATACCACTAACCCTGCCATACCACTAACTAACCCTGCCATACCACTAACTAACCCTGCTATACCACTAACCCTGACATACCACTAACCCTGCCATACCACTAACCCTGCCATACCACTAACCCTGCCATACCACTAACCCTGCCATACCACTAACCCTGCCATACCACTAACCCTGCCATACCACTAACCCTGCCATACCACTAACCCTGCCATACCACTAACTAACCCTGCCATACCACCAACTAACCCTGCTATACCACTAACCCTGCCATACCACTAACCCTGCCATACCACTAACCCTGCCATACCACTAACCCTGCCATACCACTAACCCTGCCATACCACTAACCCTGCCATACCACTAACCCTGCCATACCACTAACCCTGCCATACCACTAACCCTGCCATACCACTAACTAACCCTGCCATACCACTAACTAACCCTGCCATACCACTAACCCTGCCATACCACTAACCCTGCCATACCACTAACCCTGCCATACCACTAACCCTGCCATACCACTAACCCTGCCATACCACTAACCCTGCTATACCACTAACCCTGCTATACCACTAACCCTGCCATACCACTAACCCTGCCATACCACTAACCCTGCCATACCACTAACCCTGCCATACCACTAACCCTGCCATACCACTAACCCTGCCATACCACTAACCCTGCCATACCACTAACCCTGCCATACCACTAACCCTGCTATACCACTAACCCTGCCATACCACTAACCCTGCCATACCACTAACCCTGCCATACCACTAACCCTGCTATACCACTAACCCTGCTATACCACTAACCCTGCCATACCACTAACCCTGCCATACCACTAACTAACCCTGCTATACCACTAACCCTGCCATACCACTAACCCTGCCATACCACTAACCCTGCCATACCACTAACCCTGCCATACCACTAACCCTGCCATACCACTAACCCTGCCATACCACTAACCCTGCCATACCACTAACCCTGCTATACCACTAACCCTGCCATACCACTAACTAACCCTGCCATACCACTAACTAACCCTGCTATACCACTAACCCTGCCATACCACTAACCCTGCCATACCACTAACCCTGCCATACCACTAACCCTGCCATACCACTAACCCTGCCATACCACTAACCCTGCCATACCACTAACCCTGCCATACCACTAACCCTGCCATACCACTAACCCTGCTATACCACTAACCCTGCCATACCACTAACCCTGCCATACCACTAACCCTGCCATACCACTAACCCTGCCATACCACTAACTAACCCTGCCATACCACTAACCCTGCCATACCACTAACCCTGCCATACCACTAACCCTGCCATACCACTAACCCTGCCATACCACTAACCCTGCCATACCACTAACCCTGCCATACCACTAACCCTGCCATACCACTAACTAACCCTGCCATACCACTAACCCTGCCATACCACTAACTAACCCTGCCATACCACTAACCCTGCCATACCACTAACTAACCCTGCTATACCACTAACTAACCCTGCCATACCACTAACCCTGCCATACCACTAACTAACCCTGCCATACCACTAACCCTGCCATACCACTAACAACCCTGCCATACCACTAACCCTGCCATACCACTAACCCTGCCATACCACTAACTAACCCTGCCATACCACTAACTAACCCTGCCATACCACTAACCCTGCTATACCACTAACCCTGCCATACCACTAACCCTGCTATACCACTAACCCTGCCATACCAGCTATACACTAACCCTGCCATACCACTAACTAACCCTGCCATACCACTAACCCTGCTATACCACTAACCCTGCCATACCACTAACCCTGCCATACCACTAACCCTGCCATACCACTAACCCTGCTATACCACTAACCCTGCCATACCACTAACCCTGCCATACCACTAACTAACCCTGCCATACCACTAACTAACCCTGCTATACCACTAACCCTGCCATACCACTAACCCTGCCATACCACTAACCCTGCCATACCACTAACCCTGCCATACCACTAACCCTGCCATACCACTAACCCTGCCATACCACTAACCCTGCCATACCACTAACCCTGCCATACCACTAACCCTGCCATACCACTAACCCTGCCATACCACTAACCCTGCCATACCACTAACCCTGCCATACCACTAACCCTGCCATACCACTAACCCTGCTATACCACTAACCCTGCCATACCACTAACCCTGCCATACCACTAACCCTGCCATACCACTAACCCTGCCATACCACTAACCCTGCCATACCACTAACCCTGCTATACCACTAACCCTGCCATACCACTAACCCTGCCATACCACTAACCCTGCCATACCACTAACCCTGCCATACCACTAACCCTGCCATACCACTAACCCTGCCATACCACTAACCCTGCCATACCACTAACCCTGCCATACCACTAACCCTGCCATACCACTAACCCTGCCATACCACTAACCCTGCTATACCAACTAACCCTGCCATACCACTAACCCTGCCATACCACTAACCCTGCCATACCACTAACCCTGCCATACCACTAACCCTGCCATACCACTAACCCTGCCATACCACTAACCCTGCCATACCACTAACCCTGCCATACCACTAACTAACCCTGCCATACCACTAACCCTGCCATACCACTAACCCTGCCATACCACTAACCCTGCCATACCACTAACCCTGCCATACCACTAACCCTGCCATACCACTAACCCTGCTATACCACTAACCCTGCCATACCACTAACCCTGCTATACCACTAACCCTGCCATACCACTAACCCTGCCATACCACTAACCCTGCCATACCACTAACCCTGCCATACCACTAACCCTGCCATACCACTAACCCTGCCATACCACTAACCCTGCTATACCACTAACCCTGCTATACCACTAACCCTGCCATACCACTAACTAACCCTGCCATACCACTAACCCTGCCATACCACTAACCCTGCTATACCACTAACCCTGCCATACCACTAACCCTGCCATACCACTAACCCTGCCATACCACTAACCCTGCCTATACCACTAACCCTGCCATACCACTAACCCTGCCATACCACTAACCCTGCCATACCACTAACCCTGCCATACCACTAACCCTGCCATACCACTAACCCTGCCATACCACTAACCCTGCCATACCACTAACCCTGCCATACCACTAACCCTGCCATACCACTAACCCTGCTATACCACTAACCCTGCTATACCACTAACCCTGCCATACCACTAACCCTGCCATACCACTAACTAACCCTGCCATACCACTAACTAACCCTGCCATACCACTAACCCTGCCATACCACTAACCCTGCCATACCACTAACCCTGCCATACCACTAACCCTGCTATACCACTAACCCTGCCATACCACTAACCCTGCCATACCACTAACCCTGCCATACCACTAACTAACCCTGCCATACCACTAACCCTGCCATACCACTAACCCTGCCATACCACTAACCCTGCCATAACACTAACCCTGCCATACCACTAACCCTGCCATACCACTAACCCTGCTATACCACTAACCCTGCCATACCACTAACTAACCCTGCCATACCACTAACTAACCCTGCCATACCACTAACCCTGCCATACCACTAACCCTGCCATACCACTAACCCTGCCATACCACTAACCCTGCCATAACACTAACCCTGCCATACCACTAACCCTGCCATACCACTAACCCTGCTATACCACTAACCCTGCCATACCACTAACCCTGCTATACCACTAACCCTGCTATACCACTAACCCTGCTATACCACTAACCCTGCCATACCACTAACCCTGCCATACCACTAACCCTGCCATACCACTAACCCTGCCATACCACTAACCCTGCCATACCACTAACCCTGCTATACCACTAACCCTGCTATACCACTAACCCTGCTATACCACTAACCCTGCCATACCACTAACCCTGCCATACCACTAACCCTGCCATACCACTAACCCTGCTATACCACTAACCCTGCCATACCACTAACCCTGCCATACCACTAACCCTGCCATACCACTAACCCTGCCATACCACTAACTAACCCTGCCATACCACTAACTAACCCTGCCATACCACTAACTAACCCTGCCATACCACTAACTAACCCTGCCATACCACTAACCCTGCCATACCACTAACCCTGCCATACCACTAACCCTGCTATACCACTAACCCTGCCATACCACTAACCCTGCCATACCACTAACCCTGCCATACCACTAACTAACCCTGCCATACCACTAACCCTGCCATACCACTAACCCTGCTATACCACTAACCCTGCCATACCACTAACCCTGCCATACCACTAACCCTGCTATACCACTAACCCTGCCATACCACTAACCCTGCCATACCACTAACCCTGCCATACCACTAACCCTGCCATACCACTAACCCTGCTATACCACTAACCCTGCCATACCACTAACCCTGCCATACCACTAACCCTGCCATACCACTAACCCTGCCATACCACTAACTAACCCTGCCATACCACTAACTAACCCTGCCATACCACTAACTAACCCTGCCATACCACTAACTAACCCTGCCATACCACTAACCCTGCCATACCACTAACCCTGCCATACCACTAACCCTGCTATACCACTAACCCTGCCATACCACTAACCCTGCCATACCACTAACCCTGCCATACCACTAACTAAC